>NC_135693.1:17380948-17672304 GCF_964276395.1 Gasterosteus aculeatus | reverse complement strand
GTGTTAGACATCTGTGTGTGTGTGTGTGTGTGTGTGGGGGGGGGGCGGTTACCTCCTGTTAATCCCTTTATTGATCACAGGCTGTTTAGATGAAGGTGACAAATGCAACATTGTAAAACTTATAGCTGATTAAGGTGTAATAGGTTTCAATGCTCAACGGTACCGTCTCAGATCTCTGACACAGCGTGAGACAGTCCTGGACCATCGTGGTACGTCCTCGATCTCCACTGAAAGCTAGTTGTTAACAGCATGAATTCAAACTGGAATGCGTTTTGCTTTTGTAAATGTCCCGTGGCCTCCATCGGCCTTCTTCCGTTCAAGACGCCCGTTAGGCTGCGTTACTCGTTACGGTCCTGCTCGGCTTTTCAACCCCCGTTTTGAATGATGCGGTGGGTCAGGCAGCTCCAGCGTTTGGGGGGGGGCTTAGCGTGATAACAGAGGATCTTTGCACAAACACCACGTTTCAGATTGCTAACCTGCTAGTGGCCCAAACACTCACGAAAAAAACTGAATCACCACTAATTCCGTAGCTTTGAAATAGTTCATTTAATAAAATAGCATTATGCTTTAGCCCGGTGGCGGCTTTGAAGGCCGTCATTTCCCTGTAAGTGCTGCATGTCGTGTTTCCTTCATCACGTCAGCTTCATGTATTTACGTCTCTGGACTCCTTTCAAAGCTCTAGTGTTCCTGTTTAATGGGGTCGTCGTGGCGCAGGGGTTAGAGAGGGTGTGCTGGAAAGCACAAGGTTGGTGGTTCGATTCCAGGCTGCCCCATGTTCCATGTTGAAGTGTCCCTGAGCAAGACACCTAACCCCCTAATTGCTCCCCAGGCAAAATGTGAAAAAGCCATGGGTTTAAAGTGTAATGTAAGTCGCTTTGGATAAAAGCGTCTGCTAAATGACCTGTAATGTGATGTGTAGCCACACTGAATGACGGAGCTGTGATCTAAACATAAACCGGAAATTATCGACACAGCCACATATTCATATATTATTTATTATTTAAAAATGGTTTAATGTCATCAGCTTTTTCAATAACTCGCCAGCCGTACCTGTAGATTAAAACTGGTATGAAAAGACTTTAGTAGCCAACGGTTTCAGTCAGTGAAGAGAAGATCTAAAATAATAAATCAACAAAGCCTGAACCTGTGGTTAAAGCAACTTTTGATAGAAAAAAAAAGAATACGAAAACAAGGACCCTCGCCAGACCTCATTTACTTTTTTAATAGAAACCCTAATCAGAGATAAAAAGAATAATGGAGGCTTCAGGCGGCTTGAGTGCTCGGAGGGCTTAATGAGATAACAGAGGATCTATGCACAAACAACACCAATTTTCAGAGGAGAGGAAACAACTGAGATGCAGGGTGAAAACAAACAAATAACCTGAAGGCAAAGGAGATTCATTCTGAGGTTGATTTGTTTGCACGATCAACAATAAGCCAGGTTTCGGAACCTGCCGTGCACATGACGGCTTTAGAATTCACAGATGTTTCATGAGTCGCACACCAAACAGAGAACACACTAACTCTGTCACTTTCCGTTCGGAGCAAACGAATACACATAAATTATGAAAAACGTATATTTCTCATTTTACTTTGTTGGAAAAAAGTCTTCCAACAGACAACCGCCATCATGAACAACAACTCCTCTATGGGCCCATAAATAAACAGATAACATTTATTTTCAGGAGGTGCTGGAGTCCAAAAATAGTGGAATGTTACTCTTAAACAAGTATAATGACCACCAACAGAACTGTAAACGTAGCCTATTTTTGTCAGGTGTCTTTTAAATGCGCAAATACCAAAGAAAGAAAAGTGCTGGCCATGTTTTCCGCTTTCCTCACAGAGTCAGGCCGCCCTGACTGGAGGCTGTTAAAGATTGCCAAAGAAGCCGCGTGAAGGAGATGATTACTTATCTGTTATTTCATTTGTTCAGTGGAGGTGTTTCTGTGACCAGATTCATCTAAAGTCCCCCGATCAGGCTTCCTCTCAGGGCCGTTTGCCGGTTAAGACGTGGGACAAGCGAGGCGCCCTTTAGGCTTTTGTCCTTTTCGGGGGCGGGCGGAGTGAGTCGTCTGGTTCCTTTGGATCGCCCGCACCGCGAAACCGCCGAGCGCTTTTGATAATGACCGAGGGACCTCACGGACGAGGCTGAGGCAATTGAAACGGGTTCAGCCGCCTTCGCGCCGTCGCGGGAGAGTCAAGGCAGTCGTGACCCCGCCGCGCTGGTGTCACAGAGCGGTCTCACCCCCATTTGTCAGACGCCTCGGTGACCCGGCGCACGGTCGCAGCATTTGTTTTAAGACGGGAATTCAAACGAAACTGCAACAAAACCAGGATAAGAAACACGGGTTTAAAATAACATTTTGCACAAAAATCGGTAAGCGGTTGAAAATTGATTTCCTTGATTGATTCATGCGTGACATCACTCCCCTGTGAGGGGCTTTTGAAATGAAATGTGAGGAAATATGTAACGGCTGGCAGCTCTCTCGGCCCGCTAACCAGATTTTTAACGTTAGCGAGTCGACACTGCCGACCTGTCAAATTAACCGCTTCCATCCTTCCATCTCGACGTAAGACAAAATCAGATGTTGTATGAACTCGGTGTCAGATCTCCTCTCAGTCGCTACTCACATCTCGACTCAACGTTTAGTCCCATGAATCCCGTGTCTCGTTTGTCTCTCAGAAGTCGTCACGTGAAGCTCAGAGCGGCGGACCGTCGCATCACCAGCACTTGACCAGCTTGCGGTGAGAATGCGCTGCCTCTTCACATCGCTCCACCACCTCCACCGACACACTCCGCCATCTTCCATGGCCCTAATTGGTTCGCTAGGTAATGCTGCTGTTACATTGATTTGAATGTATTGTACATCTTTCACATTGTTCATTGTGCGCACATGACATCTCTGACGTTCTCCTTTCTTTCCCCCACGGAAGTGCTTTCATTTTTTCCTGTGCGGATGTGAAGGTTTCGGGACAGAGGATGTCGCATGCGTACAGACTGTAAAGCCCTCTAAGGCAAATTTGGGATTTGGGATTTTGGGCTAAACTAAATGAAATGAATTGAGTTGAATGGCTGAGTGGGGTGTGCCGACCTCTGACCTCTCCTGTGTCCATCCCTGAGTCAATGTGTGTGAGCTACCCTTTGGACCGTGTCATTATATCTCCAAAATGTGAGCTCCGACAAAACCACTGTGCTGCATTTGCATCGATTCAGCAGAAATTCCTATTAAAGGCTAGAGTGGTAATTTATAAAACTGCTGTCTCCAGTAGTTTAAGTGGAAAAAAGGGAGCGTTGCTTTTGTAATTATAAAACTGTTGTATCACCAGTGAATATTTACAGTTTCTTGCAGACAGTATTTACAAGATAGGCCACATTGTTCGGGGGAGAGAAATGTCAAGATTTTCTTCATTATGGTACGGAGACGGACTGCAACAACAGTGAGCAAACACAGACATCAACTGTGTAAAATATCTGTGTACATGTGTAAGTGACCCATAGGACTGCATAAACCCCCCAACAGACGCCACTGACTCTCCAATGTGAGGGAGATGACATTCAGGCAAAGAGAAAGCACAGTTTATCCATTTCAAGACGCTTCACTTTCCATTATGTCGCGTTAAGAACCGCAGAATGTTGATCTTCAGAGGATCCCATTGACCTCCACTAGAAGCTAACAGTCCAGTGGCCCTTGATTAAGCACAAATAATAAATGAATAAATAAATGCAATTGTGGGGGGTTGTTTTGATTTGCTGTGAAGTGGTTTGTTACAATGTGGAACGATACAGTCAACGTGTGAAAAAGGAACAATGTCCCCAGTTTGACTGAGAAATTGCAGCAAGCTTCTGCAAATAATTGAGGAAATTGATTTGATTTTTGATGATTATGTTTGCGATTTTCAAATTCCTGCTGGGGGTTCGGCTGAGATCCTGCTCTCATGCTCACATTGTTATTCCCGACAAATTAGTGTTGTGCAACTTTGACCTTTTTGGTAATAAGGCGGATTTGCTGGTTGTCGTCTTGTGATTGGAGGAAAAACATTTGCTTGGCCTTTAATTAAAAAGCAGCTCGCAGTGTACGAGTACCGATAACGGCTACAAACAATGAGCAAAGATCATCAAAAGCTGCAGACTTTTCTCCGTGCAGACATGAGTGTTTGTGTACATATTGATGGAGCTGCATTCTCCAGGTTGAGCGGCATCGTGAGAATATTACCTAAACAGAAACAAGAAACTATTCCACCATCAGACGATGAGAGGACGTCTTCTACTTAATGGAACAGGAAGTGGGAGAACAGTTCCAAACATGTGTGAGGAATGGCAGGAAGTCGGTTCTCCGGGACACACAACAGGATGAGGCTGTTCTGGTGTAAAGATGATGATGAAACATGTTGTGTGCTATTCAAACACTAACCTTTTCATATGGTATATAATGAGTGCATTTTGGTGGAGGGGAAACAACAGGGTGTGGGGATTTCTAGCTGTGAGGCAAAAGCTTAAAAATTAAACTATGAGCCTAAATATTAACCCCATTTGGCACAGTTCAAGCTGACAGCAGGATTATCACTCAAACAGAAAGAGAATACCAGTACTTCTACATCATACGGCACCCGGCGGAGAACGTGCTGCTGCTCAGTGGAGAAGAGCGCCCTCTGTGTTGGGTAATACACACGCAAAGACAAAGAGATTATGGTTTACGATGTGTAATAATTCAGATTTTAAAAACAGGGACTACCTGTCAGCTGTGCACAACCCCCATAGGATTCCACTGCGCAGACACTTCTCTTGTAGGTCAGGACAAGTAATTATTCCATAATCCAGCACAGGCCATGATATATTCTAATTAAGCACCGTTAAGGTTTGGCTCGTCAGCGGATTTTTCTGGATTCAATTACAAAGTGTTCTACTTCAGAGGCAAAGCAGTTTGTTTTTCAGTTCCAGTTTTTTTACAGTATATATATATATAAAAATAGAACTATTGACCATTTACATAAGAGTATTCCTATCGCTTACAATCAATATGATTGAAAAGATGTGCAGAGACCTTGATCGGTTCTGTCACAGCGGAGGTTACAATTGTGTCTCATGTTCTCAAGTGTGTTCTTCATTAAGCGGGGGTGCTGATAGGGGAGCGTTTGATTTGTCTCCCCGCGGCCGTCGGCCGGAGTGATTATCGACAATCATTGAAGCAGCCATGGTGACACCGAGGTGCTCTGAAGCGCACCGGTGCCGCCGTGCCAGGAGATGGAAAGAGGTGTGGAAACCCACAACGAGATGCCGTGAGTTTCCCCACGGGAGCAGTTGAAGGATTCTCCTACAGGCAGATGGCTATCTGCATGACTCCATGTGTGTGTGTGTGTGTGTGTCTGGCTTGTGATGCTATCGCATCCTACGAGACACACTTTCACGCTCACAAAGATTAAGTCCCAGAGCTGGAGAGGAAACAGACTGGTGTGTTAAATGGATTTGAACCCTGGCTCAACCACACACACTGATTCTTCGACATGACGTGAACCCAACAGAAGTATCACCGTATTTCCTCTCTTTTCAGGCCATCTTGCTTTTACTAATCAGGTGATGATTTCACGCAACATTTTGTTATTAACAAGATCTCACATTTGGAGATTCTCTACATTTAAGATTAAGAAAGAAAATAGAAGGAATACAGATGCATGAAAACAAATTTCACAAAATGAATTAACACATTACACCAAATAGACCTCAAGAAAGAGAGAAATTCAAAAAATGATACATATCTATATATCTCATATAAGTTGTTGAACCAAACCCTAAAGAATATAGCGATGTTTGTAGAAAACAAAATGTAATCATCCATTTCGAACTTTCTTTCAGAGGGTTTCTTAAAGATCGCTTTTGTTTTTTTCAGAGAGAGATAAAATATGATTCATCGATCTGCAACCGAGCTCCGGTGCGTCCCCATGACGCCGAACACGCCTAAATGTCTTCCCTTCTCTCATCCATCGCTCCTCCTGATGGCGCGTAGTGGGCGGAGCCACGTGAGGGACGCCTCCTGCGTTGAGCCTCCGCTCTGATCCCTCTGGGACTCTCGCTTCTCCCTTGTGACCGCCTCGTCTGCCGCTGCAGAGCCCTCTGCACCTCCCCCCCCCACCCCCATCCGCCCTCCACCCCTCCCACGCGCATCATCTTAATCTGCACGCACACACAAACACACACCTCCACACACACACACCTCCACTCCACTTTTCCCTTTTTTTGCTTTCGTCCTCTCGCGTTTTCTGTTTGCCTTCTGCATCTTTGCCCACTCCCTTTCTCTGCTAACGGGGGTGGGCAAGCTTCCCGGTGCTGGTGCATCTAGCAGGTGCAGCCTCCTCCCTCCCTCCTCCCTCCCTCCCATCCTCTCTCACTGACTCTCTCTTTCTCTCTTCCCGTTGCTCCATCAGTGTGCACACTCCACTCCGTCTGTGCCTGCATTTCTCCTCCCCCCCCCCCCCCTCCTCATTCGTTCCCTGACTCTCGGTGGCGGCAGCTCGGGGAGGCAGCTGTATGTGCGCCTGCATATCAATTGCCACAGGTAAAGACAGCTGCATCGTCGGATGTTGCCGACCCCGCGGGGGGTGTGGGGGGCGGGGGTCGAGGGATGCTTCGATGCTGCTGCGGCTGCAAGTTCTCATCCGAGCTCCCGGAGCACATTTCTAATCAGCTCCAAGAAAGCGTCCTGGAGGGAAAGAAGAGCGGAGGATCCCAGCAACCCGACCAACAAATCACAAGCTGACTGAAAGAGCGCAGGCTTTCAGGGACTGAGGGGGGGAGGAAAGGCACTACTCAGAGAGCGAGGAGAGAGAAACAGTGGGATATTTTTATCACTGTGTCCTCCTGTCTGCTTCTTTTATCTCTTTCCATCTCTGTCTCCATATCTTTTTCTTTTCTGAATTATCTGCATCCATCGCCTGCCGCCCGTCCTCTGCCTCTCTCGTTGCATCCCTCTGTGGCGGAATGTTCTCTGGAAATAGATGAGAGGAGGCTTGGTGCAGTATCAGTGGACGGGATACTGAGACAGCAGGGCGCTGAGCGGACAGTTTGGTGAAATCCGAGCCGGCTGGAGAAGGAGCAGGATCACGTCGCAGATTTATCCGCCCTGCGCGACAACACCCCTAAGTCCTTTCACTCAACCTCTCCGTCCTCGTCTGAGAAAATGGATCAGGAACATTAATTGGATTCTACTGCTGATATTTTCAGTCGGAGTCGAATAAAGAGTGCACATTAAGGAAGCAAAGTGGGTTTGGAACCAAAGAGTGAAAAAAAAAAGGAGAAGCTGATTGAAAAGCAACGGGCAACAGAGACAGCGGATAATCCAAGGAGAGTGTTCGACAGACGCATAAACAGCAGACCTATCCCTCTCCTCCAGTTACGAAAGAGACAGATTTCGGGGTCTGGGGGACGCTGACTCTGCTAAAGCTTTTGGAACAGGCTGCATCGGACAACATCTTTCATTTTTTTCTTGATCCGCCACGGGGCGGGGAGGCAACAAGACCCTCCCTGCAAGTTCCACTCCCTTCCTCAGAGGACACCGTCCCATCGTGGATGGTGCCTTGTTGGGACGCATTTGAGTAGAAATAGAAAAAGCTGTTCGTTATTTTTACTGCAGCGACATCTGAACGCCGATGCCACGGATTCCTCACACGCGCGGATGTAAAGCGGTTCCTTCTCACCCACCCATCCCTCCTGTCCCCTTCTCTCCCTGTTAGACGCATCACTTCTTCATCTTCTCTCCTGGCTTATCCTGCTGTTAATGTTTTTTAAAGTTCACATTTGGACACCGGGTGTTAGGCGGGACTAAAAACAGACTCAACGGTTGATAATCGGTCCGCGCCAGCGCTCCCGTTTCTCACTGCTGTCTCTGAGGGTGAGTGTGCGTACTTGTGTGTTTGTGAAAGGGTGTGTGCACGTATCTCCTGCGCCCCTCCCTTTCTCTTTATCCCCGGATTACATATTTTTGTGCTTGTTAATAAGTGTCAGATTCCGTTGAAGTGGTTTTGTGTCCGTTCGTTCACCTTTTTTCTCACTGTCCGGCATCGTTGGGAACCTTTCCGCCATGTGCCACCGGTCCTCATCGCAGGGTTAACCCTCAATGAGCCATAAAGGACGGCGGGGAAGGATGAGCGAGTGTTCTGGAGCAGCTGTTTCCGGGGCGGTGATCCTGGAGGAACCTGAGGGTTCGGGGCCCTCAGGGGCGCACGTTGAAGGCCAGGCCCAGGATCAGGGTCCCCTTCGCTGTGCGGTCTGGCCTCGCCAGCAGACATGGCTGTGTGTGGTACCCTTACTTATCGGCTTCATTGGCCTGGGATTGAGCCTCATGCTGCTGAAATGGATTGTTGTTGGCACAGTGCGGGATTACGTGCCAACCGACTTGGTGGATGCTAATCGGATAGGCCAGGATCCTATTTTCCTATCCAAGCCGAGCGGGATTCCCAAAAGTCCCGATACCACCACCACGACAACCACTCCTACAGTCGATGGCGGGAAGCCCACACCTAGAACCGTCACTATCGCGAAGGGTAGAACTCGGTCCACCGCTACTACCACGACTGTAAACCCTCAAGGGAGCGGAGCCTCGGGCAGCCAAGTAACCCCACGGAATCCCGTAAATCGAAATGGGCGCGGACCCTCGGGTTTTACCACGACCACCGCCCCCCGACGGACGACCTTCATGATTGGAACGGCAACAGCTAGCCTCTCTCCTTCCAACCCAACCGTGCTCCACGACTCTACGCAGATGTGGACCCTGGAACACACTTCCACGGAGGCGGTGTCCACCACGCTCACCGCCCGCACGCATGGCCACCGCAAAACACGTAAGTCACTCGCGTCAATCGGTGAAGCCTTGTCCCTTCCTCTCATACATTCCCAACGCAGAGTGTGTATTTGTTTGCTGGTTTGAAACATCAGTGGAGAACGACGACACCTTGAGCCTTTGAATGGAGTTGTCGTGAGTTTGTTGACAAATGCCATTCCAAATAAGCTAACTTGAGACTTGAAAAGTGTTCTAATCCACCCGTAAATGGACAATGATGATCGTATACTTTTTTCACCATCTGTGTCCTTGACTCAAGTCATGGAATGCAAACATGCTATCGATTGGTGGACCGATGGTTCTCGCGGCGATCAATGACACTCAGACGCACATCACACACACACAGACACACACACGCACTATATTCCCACAGCTTCCTCCACGATGGCTCCATCTCATCTCAAAATGGTGCCGCATTACGTGCTGGACATCTTTCTGCTTCTAATGTCCGTGTCTGTGATCCCGGCTCGGGATGGTGGTATAGTGAACAATACGGCGTGCTCTCTGCCGTGTCGCGTGAATCTCACGTTATTAGGCACTTGATGAAAACAGATGGTGCACGCATTCTGACCTTGTCGGTGATTGTAATTTAACTTAACAGCTATCTTTAAATTGACATGATGTAACACCACTTAATGTCAGGGGACTTGACCAATTAGAGTACATACAGGCATCTCCTGCATGTTATAAAAGATGCATGCGCTGTATGTTATGAATTCATTTGCATTGACCCAAATGCCTCTGTAGAGGGATTTTAAGCTGCCCATTGTTGCTATTCTCTCATCAGGAAGTCTGTTGCAATGTCTGATACACTAGACGGCTGCAATTTCTCAAATTTGTTATAATTACATGACGGCAGCTATACTGTATATTAAATAATTGATGTACTAAATCATCCCATTCCACCTGCTGTGGCCTCTCTGCTTTCCTGCAAAGGTGCGGCTGTTTCTTTGTGTCTGTGATAATGAAAGTGTCCCCCAATTATACCGGACACCAGGGAATGTTCCCTCTGATAATTAGAGACATGGAGGAAAATTGTGTATCATTTCATTAGCAGGAGGAAATACGGGGGCCATCCATCATCATCTTTTATTAATTAACCATAAAAAAGAATGTAATTTCTTCAGCAAATGCTCATGAAAACCATTACGCTGATAGATATCCAAAAGGAAAATGTCACTCCTCCAGCACGCTCGGGAAAGTTCCTCCACTACAGAATAGACGAGTCTTTGCTAATCCAACCCCCCCCCTACACCCCGCCCCCTCTCTATTCTACCGCCCACATGCTGCTTTGATTTGAAGGCCTGATCATTTTGCACAAAAACTATTCATTATGTATGAATGTGTTAACAGTATTACCGAATTGCCTGTGTTTGGCTTGTGCTTGGAAATGGAGACAATTCTATTAATTCAAGTACAGTAGGCCATCTGTGAGCACTTATTGATGTCTCCCTGTCTTATATGGACACACATCCCACACACTGGAGTCCTCGCTGGTCCATACAGATTGAATATAGAAGCTGGTTTCATATCTTGTAGTTTATTTTCATGGTCCTAAATAATAATTCTGTCTTAATAGTCTGTTGCCGCAACCTCTCAAAAACCATTCCAGCTTCAGCCGTGCTCTTATCTCTTATTCTCTATGGAGACAATGAATGGCACTTTTACCTCCGGAGCCGTGTAGCTTTGGTGGTATTTGGTGACATTGAAGCTTGTCTAGCTGTCAACAACAGGAAGATATCCTGGTCGAGACGTCTTACGCCTGACGCAAATGCCACGTTGGAAACACTTTGATTGACAGGGCTAAATCGTTGGTAACTAACAAAACCTCACAGCCAGCTATCCCCATGGTTTGAGCTGGAAAAATGAGGAGCAGATCTGGGAGAGTTGATACCTCTATGAAGGGGCCAAGTGACCTCTGCACTGCCGGGCAAAATGTCAGGCAATGCCTCAGCGAAATGTGATGTGTGCCCTTATTCCTCAGCGCTCATGAGATTACAACTGTGATGGATAACGCAGTGATGCCACTTATGAACTGAAATGGAAATAATTGGTCACTTGTCAGTTCATGTAATCAACCACTCTGAAACACTTATTTCTAAAATGCTGCATGAGTTATACTTAGAGAGATCTAACATATGGATGACACGACATATCTCTTCTAGAGCAGGGGTTCTTAACCTTTTCGACCTTGAGGCCCAATTTTTATAGTACAAAGTGGCCCGGGGCCCATTAAATATTAACACTGTATAGGTTTAATTGACTTCACTCTCGGTTTGATTTGTATTCAATAATAAACCAAATCCACTTATTGTTTAACAAGCAAAAAAAATTGTCAAATAAAATGACATGATAAAATGGGATCATCGTTTGAGAGTGGGATGGTCAGCAGCTTTTTTGCAGCGGCCTCTCCGATTAGCTCACGGCACATATCAACAGCGGCAGGCAGAACCAACTCCTCCGCTATGGTGAATGCTTTCTTACTCTGTGCCACACGTCTGGCTACGAGGTAGCTGGCTTTCAATGCACATTTAGAGTTGTTTGTCAGTGACACGACAGACCTTTTCTGCATCTGCAGCCCAATTTCCTTCCTCTTAAAATATTCCACCGGCTTTCCCACAAGCATCGGGTGCTTGGTCTCTAGATGCCGCTGTAGTTTTGAGGGCTTGAGAGCTTCGTTGGACAGCATTAGCCCACACTCCACACACTGGGCTTTTGGCACTGCCTCTGTTCCTCCATTTACGAAACCGTATTTAATGAAGTCGAGATTGTATTTCCGCAAAAACTTTGTCTTCTGGGTGGGGGTATCGGCAAGACGTTCGTCTTCATTTTTTCTTTTTAAAAACGTATCCATTTTTGCTGCGAAGTAGACAGTCTTCTTCTCTGTGTATTGGCGCTTTTTAAACAACCGAGTGATGCATTACCGCCACCACATGGTCGAAAGCTGCACGCAGTCCCGCGGCCCTTGCGGCCCACAGGTGCAAAACTGAAAGTTTTTTGCGGCCCTCTAGGGGGCGCTGGTGGCCCAAGTTTGGGCCGCGGCCCTATGGTTAAGAATCACTGTTCTAGAGCATAGCAGGAACAATAATACCAGATGAGTAGATCCCAACAACTGTTTATTTCTGGTTGGTTACTGGGACTGTACTTAGTTGTATTACATTGAAAACGCAATTCAACACTGATATTGTCGGGAGATTCCGGTCTGTGATTGTAGATTATTACATTATTTCCGTGTCCGTGCTTCTGAAATGGTTCTGGTGCAGGTGGTCTGAGGTCTTTGTCTCCATGCTGAGCCCCTCAGCGGGATTAGGTTTCATTCAGACACTGGCCCTGAAACCTAAATCCAGATTAACAGCCCATAGCCATGACGGTGGAAGCAACAGAATTACATTAGCCCACCTATCAGTCACACACACTCTGGATGAGCTCACGGGCTGCTGAGGGATCCTTTTGATAGATGGACTGTGGCGGGAAACCTTTTCATTAAATGATGCTAAGATGACATGTTTTCTCCTTCCTGTGTCTAAAGATCCTTCACATACGTTATATTAACAACTCAATCTCACAGAAAGTAGCGCTTATTGCTGCTGTTTGTTTGATGTGGGGAGCTTGTATCTTTTCTTAGTATTTGTGGCATATTATGCATGTATTTTAACCAAATCTCACTCTGAATTACTTGTGATAAAATGTTTTAAAAATGTAGCAGGGGAAGCATAAACTGACTGCCGGACGGATGTTTTATGATTTTGTTTTACAAGAACAGGCGCTTTGTCATCCCTCCGGGCATCGGTGTGTGTTTTTCTTTGTGAGGATATTTATTCGTCATGATCAGTACATAGCTCAACATCTGCAGAAAGCCAAGATGATCTGTGGAATGATCTTCCAAAATGATTTAACAGCAAAACCCGTTTTCACAGCAAAATCCAGAGCTTGCTTCTATGTGTCTTTCATTGGAAATCTTAAATGCTCACCGGTTTATTCCTGTTTTTGTCTTTTTCACTGCCCCCCAAATTAATTAAAAATCCCCTTGGCTTTCATCACCTCTGGCCAACACTGAGGGCCAGTGTACATTATCGCACTAATCATGTAATGAGGGAGAGAATTTAGCTTTTTAAACAAATGGTAGACTCCGAGTTCTTGGCATTTGGATTAGTTCTCTGTGAGCTGCTTAACACTTTCCCAATTGGGTTTATGTGTGTCCATGCACACGCTTACACACACACACACTGGTGTGTCCACAGAAGTACCGGTTTTAGGATGTCTATGTGCAGATTGATGGACTATCCTGTAATAATTGTATTCTATTGTTTTTTCTGTTCTTTAGCTGACTTTAATGACCTAGTTAGTAATATTTTCAGAATAATTACGAGAGATTAACTGCTCTGAACCCCTAAAAGTCAGAACCACGCGTTTGGAATTGTTTGGTGGGAATTTGCAACTCGTATCCTGTAATATTATCCAATATTATTATATTAATGTTACAGCTTTGTGTTTTATCTTCACACATTCCAACCAGGGCTGATGTTCTGTAGTGACCTTGACACACATCTACAGTGTGGATGGATGAATGAAAGTCTAACCAAAGCACACCCATCCGATGGGCGTTGAACCTTGTGTGTTCTCCTGTTCCACTGTGTTTGAGTGTCAGTATAATTTAGAACATTTCTCATCAGTTGTAAAGATCAAGGTTTAAAAAAGGAAAGCGCATGCAGTTTATTTCTGATGCAGCCGTTAACCGATTGCATCAAAAACGTGACACGCCGCTGATTAGAGTTTTAATTTGGGGAAGATGCTGTGAGAATAGATCTTTACATCACTTTGATTCATTCTGATGAAATTTCTTGCAGCGGAGAGAGGGATTAAATATTAATGACGCGAAAGAGAAACATGTTCAATATGTAGCAGGAAGTGTAAATAATTGAAGATGGCCCTTTGACGAATTATCCCACGCTGAGCGGTCGCCCGCGTACCAACGCTGCGTTCGGTGAATTCAGGTGTTCAGGGCCGGCTGGACTGGTGCAAAAGAAGGGGGTTATTTAACAATTGCTTTGTGCCAAGGTTGAACTTCTCCTTCTGCCCCCCCCGAGCATCCCGGTACAAAGCGCTTAAATGCTGCCTCTAACTTCACAGGGGCTTTGAATAATGAATTCAGGTTTCAGCCGCCTTGATTAGATGAAGCTCGCTCCATTTCACGGGGGGTGGGGGGGCCCGTGGGGAGGGAGGGAGGTAGCGGCTTACGAGACGTCAGATTCTGGGATTCACCTGCGACGGATCTCCAGACGCCGCCTGCTAGCTAACCGCTCTCTCAGGTCTTTGTCTCTGGCTGCTGCTGGCGTTCTAGATGAGAGACAACAAAGGCCGCCTCGGCCAAACGCCTTTAGAGTAAAAAAAAAAAAATCAGGTTGCTTATATAAGCTGCAGGGGATGGGGGGGGGGGTTCCCCCTGTGGCCAAACTCATAGTAGTCAACTATTAAGTGTCTCACAGAGGTCAGGCATTCACCATCTAATGTAATAATTAACAATAATTCAATTGCATTCATTGCCGTGTATTTGGCATAATGCAATTTGCAATGAAATTTGTTTTAAATTGAGATCATAACTGTTTTGAGCAACGATTTTTCTGTATATTCTTTGCTGGGAAAGATTCCATAGCCGAGTTTTTTTTTTTTTTTGTTTCCAAATGTTATGATACATCAGGGAGCATATATAAGAAACACATATTGATTTCTTTGGGTTATTAAATAAGAGAGGTTTCCAAAGAGGAAATAATGTACAGCCCCCCCCCCCCCCCCCCCCCCCCCCCTTCGGCTCACACTCTTATTGAATCTGTCAGCTGGCCCACAGCAGCAAACCGTTTAACGCAAGTAAGCAAATACAATATCAAGCTCGTATGAGTTCAACCACGGCCGACAGCTCGTGTTGCAGCGTGTTTCACTGTAGTCATCTCAGAGGAGGAGTGTGGGCCGTGACCGATGGGGTCAGGAAACTGACCTGTGCTTCCACCCGAGAGCAATAACATCGGCCCTTTCTTCAAGTGCTTAAGAAAGAAATATAGATTTACATTTCTCTGAAAAATGCAATGTTCGGTGAAACACGGAACCCTTTTTCCAGGCAATTAACAAATGTGATTCTTTACTTAAACAAAAGAACAACATGTTTATAGAAGAGACAAACTGATCCCTTTCCCTTTCAAAACGTGATTTTAAGTCACATTCTAACAAACCCTGATTTGAAGAATTGTGTAGACATGATCTTATGTAGCTCCCTAATATATTTTTTATATATTTTTGAATTAGAAATCCTAAGAAGACAAGATTTGTCAGCTGACATTAGTCGACATTCCCTTTTGGTTATTTGAGGCAACCGACCCAGTTCGACCTCTCCAAGTTCTGTGCTTCATGCCCAAAATATTCAACAGTGATTCATTGGTCTATAGAAAAGCCTTCTGCTTATTTTGCGTCAGTAGTTAATGCTGTTATCCAGGATAAAATGCTTAGACAGAGATTATTTAACCCCTTTAAGTGCACACAGAGTGAGAAGTGCGCCTGCACCAATTCAAGTCAGAGATCATGTCCTTCAATGGCGGAGCCTTTTTGATTGAATGGTTCTCTCCTATTTGTATATTTAGGCCGCAGCTGTTGTCCAATAAGACCGTACACCTATACTCATGAGTTTATGAATAGTCTAAATTAGCTCCAGCACGAGCAGCTCCAGCAATAAAAGCTGCATAAAGCATCAGTAATAATAACTAAAAACACAACAATCTGAGAAGAGCAAATCCTCCTATTTTGTTACTGGGGGCTGAAGTGCAATTTAATAATAATGCAATGAGGTGACCACTGGGGGCAGAAAACCCATTTAGTCAGAAGGAGCGACGCCATTGATGACGTCATCGAGCAGCAAACAACTAGCGCCATGTTGAGAGCCATGTGGAGGCATCGATGGTGGTTGAATTCATCACCTCAAGGTTTCATGAAATCTTTCATCCTTTCAGATGAGCCACCGGACTAAAAAGCAACTAATAGAACACATTGATTTTGACACGAGTAGCAGCGGAGAGATCCTCCTTCTCCGTTTCTCATAGCTAATGTGAGCCACCTCAGTCACCTCGTACCCTGTGAGAGACATAAGGCCCGATGTCATTGTATTGCGGTCTTTTGCCACTCAGCAATTCAGCAGGCGAGCAGCGAGCGGGCGGGCCGGCGTTCGGAGGCCGTGGGTTCTGATTATCCCGAGCTCGTTGCATTCCGCTGCGGTTATTTTCAGCTTCAGAGATTGTTGCCAGCTTCTCCCTGGGAGGCTGCGTGGAGCCGGCTGTCCTGGTGGAGGCCTTGGAGCCGACGGAGCTGGAGGAAACAGAACAAAGCAGCACAGAGGAGACGGAGTCTTTAGCGTCGGTGGAAAGATGCTCGTATTTTGCAAATAATACAGCTGGGGAGGATTTCCGATGTTAAGCTCGGCGAAAAAACGATTTCCTGTGTTTTGTTTGGTTTGGAGTTGAGTCGCCATTCTGCTGTATCTTATTATGCTAAATAACAGCAATTGGAGTCCTATAATGTGAGTGTCAAGATGAAGGAGGCTGTTTCTTTCCAGGAAAGCAGAGCTGTTAAACCGCACGTCGCTTATTATGTTACCACGCGGGAGGACGCTTTCACCTTGATGGAAAACACACCTCAGCCATGCGCACAAGGGTCCTGTGTCCTTGGGGCAGATAGTAACATCATTTCTCTATTTGACCCTGACGCGACAGATGTGTGTGTCTGCGTATTCGTCTAGACGGCATCAGTAGTGACGTCAGTCTTCATTTTATGTCCTTTTGGGCGGTAAGTTGGATGATTATCCAACTGTCAGGTTCATCTGAAAGACAAAAATCCTACACTCAAATAGTTGCTTTGTCCAACCATGAACATTTAGGATTCATTCCCATTTCAGGGATAATAAAGTAGCACATAGTTCCTAAATTCTAAATACTTGTCTTACTGTGAGACATGACATCAAAATACATCAAAATCCTCGTTAATTTGTTTTCTGTCAATCAAATAATCGTTTCAGCGCCAACGTTGTTGATCTTATTTTTTTCTCCACATGTTCACGTTTTCTATTTCTTTCTTCTCGACTGGAACTCTCCCGTCGACGGCCTCAACGAGGCTTTCCCCTGACAGGCCCCGGGTGAACCGGTGGTTTGCCTGTCTCCACGTTGGGAGGTCGACCCCCCGTTGCCCCCTGTTTCCCCCCCCGGGCCGCGTGCCTCGGGATCCGGAGGGAGATGAAAGGACAAATAAAAAATCGTTGTACGTCCGGGAGCACGACAAGCAAACATGGCCAGGGAGACGGAATCGCGGCGAGGAGGCGAGCGAGAGAAAACAAAACTGGAGAAGAGGAGGAGAGGGGGGGGGGGGGTGAAAACGCTGTAACGGCGAGGAAGAAGTGCTGCATTGTGTGGAAATGAGGAGAAATGGCCGTAGGGGGGGAAACAAACTTTCCACCGGACAAGACGGAGGCCAAAGGGAAAGGAGCCCCTCTCATCGGCGCGGCTACGCTAAGCTCTCCCTTCATTCCGCCTCCGCCGGCTCCTCTTTGCCCACTCAGTTCATTTACATTTACATTACACACAGCTGGAGCTGATTCGGTGGCGGATGATGGATGGCGAGGTTCTAATGCTTTTTATAGAATCGGGGGAGAGGGAAGGGGGGGGGGGGGGGGGGGGGTTAGCAGTGTCAGCTGTTTGCAAGGTGGCAAGCGCAGTCTGATACAATATGGTTTGCTTGTTAGCGGCGGAACTGGTGGCTCGTCTGTGTCAGGAAGGCTCGGCTGCTCCTCTCAGTAACGAGCGCGTCCGCGGGGAGTCGGACATTGTAAAAAAACAGAAGAAAAAAAAAAGGGTTTAGCTTCCGGAGGCTCTTTTTGACCTGTGTTAGTTTTACAGAGGACGTCATTTGTGTGCTCAGTAACGTTAGCTAGATAGGTTAATAATGAAATAAAAACTATGAATGACTCCTCCTGTCGTCTGCTCAGAGTCGTCGCGTGAAAGCAAAAGGACGGATTCATTTTCACTGTGTCTTTGACACACAGAAATGCCCCAGCAGACCCTGTAGAAGGCAGTGCTGTTAGAACAGGGCTTCCGTGTGTGATGCCAGATGGTCGTCTGTGCAAAAAAAGCAAGAAACCTCTGTGGACACCCTCAGTGCGCTGCTGTGAACAATCTCCGGCAGACTTAAATGTAACGCGTCGTTATCGGAGGCTGAGGAAACACCGTTTATTTGTGGTCACTGTGGTCGTGACGGGTGCGGTTTTGTCTGCATTTGTGCTTTTTTTTTTTTATTGGGAGGATCGACACAGCAGTATTTTGTTTGTAACAGAACACAAAGCCGGTCCCGGCGTGATAAGTGGGACGAGAACACACACACACGTGGGTGCTGATGAGGTAGGCCTGCGTGTGTGTGCATGCATGTACGCCTGCACCTAGTATCAGAAGCTGTGCGTCAGCGCCGTGAGCTAATGAAAGAACACTGCAGGACCAGAGAGGAGACTGAACCTGGAAGCACGTCGATCCACCCTTAATAATTCCGGATTATTCCAGAGCCTCCATCTTGATGCCGGCGGTTTCTTCCTGAGCTTCTTCCCAAATGATGTGGAGAGGGAGTCACTCCAGCCTCGGCGGGACAGCGGCCTCCGAACTGGTATCGGCTGTTAAAGCGCCTTGAGACCATTTACAATTACCATGTAAGTATGATCCCATGTCACTGGCTATCCAGTCATCTGGTTTAGCCGCCGATGGCTGCAAATCTCTGTAACCTTCTGATCATCACTGTTCATCATTAAGGGCGTTTGTGTTGTCGTCTGACTAGAATGACTGTTTTTGTGCGGCGATTGCGGGGCCTAGTACATCAAGGCTCGGTTCCCGCGGAGACGAACGCGTCACGAGTCACGAGCTGTCAACACTCCATTCGCCACTTGTCAGCGGTGACTGATGTCCAACGCCCGCCGCAGCTCTCGCTCTCGTCTTCGCTCCGTTTCACAAATCACAAACACCCACTAACACAGGCCCGCAAACCACTCGCGTGCAGACACACACGCACGCACGCACGCACGCACACGCACGCATGCCTGCGCCGCCATCCCACGCATAGACAGCCGGGGCCGCCGCTCCCCGAGAGGAAGCCGCATGAAGACGGACAGGCAGGAGCTGTCAGTGGGGACGCGAGGACCCGCCGTCGGCCTCCCACGTCAAATAACGAACCGCATCAACTCGGCTGCAATTAAATGGGGTGATTATCACGTCGGCTCAAGTCACTCATCCCAATCAGGGTGCGATTTGCCGGTCGGGCTGGTGGGGGGGTGTCGAGGGAGAGAGACTTTCCTGCTTCCTTCTCCACCAGGATGACAGTTTTACGCCGTGTGGTAGAATTTCCACAACGTCGAGCAAATGTAGTTATTATGTTGCAAGTGGAGTCTTTTTAAAAGCAATGTAACTCGAGAGCTTCCACAGAAAAAAAAAGAAAATTCCTTGGTTTGTTTGATCTGTAAAACAAGCTTTCTTGAGTGTTGGTAACCACGGAAACACTAATAAACCCCCACATGCGGTCGATTTTCATAACGTCAAGGGTGAAGAAGCTTCAGGATTCAACAACAATGTATTAACTAGGAGTAATAAAAGTGTAACATAACAGGCCTCTTTCTACTGAGCCGAACCTGCGTCACATCGGCTGCTCGTTTTGTGTCTCGCCTCGTTTTGCTTCGTTGTCGCCTTTCCATCGCTCATTTTTAATATGATTCTCTGAGGCACAACGCGTGCGAACGGGGTGATGGCTGGTTCCAGAGAAACGTTTTTAGAGTCTAGACTGAAATCGGACTAATTAAGACAAATAGAATTGGTCGTTAACATGTTTAAATGCCAGACGTCTGCACGCGAAGCCATAGTCAGTTTGAGGTTTCATGTGCATCGGACCCCAATAGCGCTGTGAGGAAATGACACACTGTGTAACTAAAAAATGTCCATGTAAAGAGAACAAATGGGAATTATGGAAATGGTTCCAGAGGCTCTTTGAGTAAAATCCAGAGTCGTTCACCCTTTACTCCGCCAACTGTATACGGGATGTTGCAATACGCATCGCCTCAAAGAAATTAAACAAATAAATGCCGATTGCTCTTCGCCAAGCCATGAATATTCCGTGTGCTTCAGATTACATCCATCGCCTTATTAATCTTTTCTCAATTATCATTTTGCGCTGCTTCAACCCACCCCGTCTCTGTCAGTCTGTGATACGTGCGAGGGGGAGGAGGGGGGAGGGGGGGGCACTGAACCGTGGTCGCCCTACGCGAACAACAGCTGCGTCGTGTGTCTGTCACAAAGCCATTAGCGCAGCCTTTGACATTTGGCACTTCGCTTTGGTGCAGTAGTCCTTTGCCCCCCCCCCCCCCCCCCCCCTCACCCCCTCACCCCTCCCTATGTATTATATATTACCTGGTTGAAAGTAC
This sequence comes from Gasterosteus aculeatus, assembly GCF_964276395.1. Lineage (NCBI taxonomy): Eukaryota > Metazoa > Chordata > Actinopteri > Perciformes > Gasterosteidae > Gasterosteus > Gasterosteus aculeatus. The sequence goes on along the minus strand of NC_135693.1, from coordinate 17,651,994 downwards.
ATTGAGTACAGCTAATAATACGCATTTTAAACTCGTCACCACAGCGTTAATAATAGATGTCTCATTCTCTGCAGTGTGACACAACAGGCCTGTTGGAGGAGATTATTTGTGGTCATGTTCGAGTGGAGAACCTACATCGCCTCCCCACCCATTTGTAAAGATGTTCACTGTGTGTGCACACTCTTTGCACCATTAAAGGGGCTGTGGTGGTTTCACTGGGGAATTGACAGCAGAGCTTTAAATGGCCGTTTTATGACCTTCTTCTTATCCTACATGTGGTTGTGTAATGGCTATAACCGTGACTGTGGTGTACCTTACAGACTAGTGGAAAAACACACACATTTAGGGTATTACTTTTCTACTTAATAAATTTGTATCCACAGTTTTCTACTTTATTTACCAAAGAAATGATCAGCTGGACACCTTCAGTGGCGTGATGATCGACTCTTCAGTGTCCATGTCTACTCAATGTTGGCTATTTGGATTTCAGTTTCGGACAGACACATAATCGCTGCATGTGTCCTCTTGTCTCGAGTTTGAGGACACCAGTTGATGTTCATGGTGGTTTGGATTTCACGGATTGTGAAGGACTGCAGCAATATTACATCCCGACTGACAAAAGCGTCGCGTAAAGCAAAGGAAACGTCATCTAGTTTCAGTGCCGGGGAAGTCGGATCCGGTTCTACGATCGCAAAACTCCGCTTCCGCTTTCAATGGGATCAACGTGGCGTGCCTCCTGGCCCCGTCCCCTTCCTGCCCGGCTCCACCCGTCTCCGTCTCGCCCCTCCCGCTCCATTCTCTCAGTTGCAACAACACAACTCCATCAGTAAGCCCCCGTCTCAGATGTAAAGTCCAGTTTGTTTCTTGTTAAGATAGGCTTTGGACCTAAATCTGCTTCAGCTTTGTGCAAAGCTTTACACGTCCAAAGATGTCTTTTACTTTCAAGAGTCCAGCTCGCTGTCAAAATAGTGTCTTTTTGTCTGAAAAAGCCACCAAGCATTTGCATAGTGTGAAACAATAGAGGGACGTTCAGCGTTTGGTGTAAACACGAGGCAGAGAGAGTCGGCAACCCAACAGCGCTGTGAACTCTCCGACGCGTTGACTAATGATTACAAATGATTTCTAGATCTCCTCACATGTCACGCGCTTGTCACGCGCTTGTCACATGGTTTCATGCATTTGCAGACTGTACGGTGCGTGCAGGCTGAGCGTGACGAACCACGTTAAGTGACCAATCGCAATAATAAAATGGGATGCGAGTGCATTGCGTCCCTTGTCACTGGCGCAGATGGATCGTTGTCATTTCATCACAGCTGTGCAAACAATTTGAAAGAAACGGGCTTATTGGCGTGTTCTTGGCAAGGAGACTCCGACACATAAAACCGAGTGTTACTGTTCGTGGTATTGACTTTAATTTCCTGCCATCCCGCCTTCAATGGGCAAATTGAGCGCATCAGTGCTGCAATAACCGCAGTGTGCAGGAGCATTTACATTTACATGTCCCAATGTGTTGTCTTTATGATCCCTTCACCCATTTAGGATTGAAATATTAAACCTGACTGGTAGTCATGACCGTAACTAAGAGGTTCTTCTCCCTTTTACCTGCCAAGCACATTCTTGAAGAGCTCAGCCTGAAATTAAACATAAACAGTTTATATTTGTGCTATTTGCAAGTCTCTGGCAATATATTCATTCTAGTGAATTTTATTTAAAATGCGCTGTGTGAAAATCTGTTTCTTTTTCGCCTTCGTTCCCTCCAGTCATCGGCCATTCCTTCCTTTCCAACTCGCCTCCTTTTCTCCTCTGGCATTAGAAATAAGGGCAAATGCCATCTTGCCTCTGGAACTTTTCTCTCACACTCATTAGTGCCACATATCCTGCGGCAACTAACATCCAAACACACATTAACCTTTAGAGAAATGCTTTTTTCCTCTCCGCCTGCTCTCTTTCTCTGCCTCGCTAGGACTTTCATTTGCTGGATCAACCTCCCCTCCTCTCAATCACTGCTCCACATCCCATTTGGCAGCAGAGAGGATCATTTGCGGGGTTTTGGACGGTGGCTGCGTTGACGTATGGTTCGCATTGCGGGGCCTCGTCCACGCTGTGCTGCGGTTACATGAGGAGAATCATAGCTAATGTGCGTCCTTACTGGTTGTATGTTTTAGCTCGACTGAACGCCGCAGCGAGTCCCGGTGATGTCGTGATCCAGCGCTCATTGAAGCAAACTCCGAGCAATTCATAAGCGTTGTAAGATGAATACATCCTTTGCTTGGCGTCTCCCGGTCTGGTCGAGAGAGAGTTTCTTACCTGCATATTCTTAAAGCATATTAAACTTTAAAGTGAGGATTCAGTCTCAGGTTTTCTTGCAAAAGTCCCAAACTCTGAGCAGTTGACTTATTTATTTCTTTAAATGATGCGGTGAAATTAAGAGCACAGTTTCTCCCATTACTAAAGCTCATTGCTAGGCAACAGCTGTACTTCAGCTTGTGTCATGCACTGCAATAAGAAATGAACCTACACAAACTGGTGTTTTGGTCTACTCCCCTGATATACGATATGAGGCCCTCGCACCGTATTAGGGCGAGCATCATTTCCTGTGCTAAGCTAAGCTCCTCCCCTGGAAGAGAGGAACGATGCACTTTTCCAAGGATCTTTTTTCATCGGCCTGCTTCCACAAATCCCTTCAAGACATTTCAGGGGCAATTTAGGCAAAGTCGGAAATACCACAATATTTCTGCCATTGACTCTCCTTTCCTCTTTTTGATCTCATTTGCTTGTCTTTTGCTCCCTTTACCGCCACCTCTATAGGTGAAGAATTATTTGCGCGACCGTGACCTCATATCATTCATCACTTAAACTGATCGCTTAATCAGTTTCGTGTAATCTGATGATCTTCCGCAAAGGAGCGTTGTCTCTGCCACATATGACACAGATTAAAACCAGCCTGCATCACCATGTTTCTTCATTGTGCTGGTTCAACTGTCTGCTTCTACACTGTCTGTCTCACGCCCGAGTCCATCCATTTGTTTATGCGTCACCTTGGAAACAGCAGTTCAGGATACGATGCTGGTATGCAGCGTTTGATCACTCCACAGAATCACCAGCAATTGGATTACATGTCTGCGTCTGCAGCAACTCATATTGATTTTGTTCTATTATATTTGAGAGGTGTTTCAAGTTCTGGCACTACAGTTCCCATCATGCTTTTTAGAGATGTAAGAAAGAACGTTGCCTTGTAGATTTACTGAATTGATGCTCCGTAGAGTTAAAGAGAAAAAAGAAACAAGGAGGCGACAGACTTCACGTCACGCTGCATTAGTACTTCGCCGTTATTAAAGCACAGCATCCAGTAGCTGCTCCTTCCTCCTCCTCCTCCTCCACCTCCACCTCCTCCACCTCGCCCACGTCCCCTGTTTGTTTTTTCTCTTTGGCTGTCGCCGGGGCAGATGAAGCCGTCACACGGGGGGCTCTAATGACAGGAAATCCACTTGACTTGTTCCCTCGCTGTCCCTCGCTCCCTCCTCTCATCTCCCCGTCCCTGTCTGTGCCTCCCCCCCTCCCTCCCCCGTGTCTGGCCCGCCTCGCTCGGGCGTGGCAGGCTTCTGCCTCCATCCCGGCCCTTACTGGAGAGTGTTTCAGTGGAGCGGCAGCGAGAGGATAGGGGCAGGCGGGGGGGAGGAGGGGGCAGAGAGTGATGGATGGTCGCTCCTCCGGCCCCTCTCCTCTCCACTCCGTGACCGCTCTCCTCTCACTGCCGTCCTCGGGCTCGGCTTTGCTGGTAATGGCTTGAAACATGATATGAGTGTAACCCGGTGTTTGCCGAGGGAGAGGGAAGGAGTCCCCGAGCCTGTCGGGGCAAAGCTACAGCGAGAGAGGGCCTCGCCACAACGTGGACAGGTGGGGAGGGGGGAGACGGTGCACCGTGAATACGTCCTGAGGGAGAAGGAAAGGATCATGCAAAGGGAGGCGGAATGAACAAAACATGTACAAAATGTGCGCATTCACAGTCTTGTTAATTTAACACCAACACAAAAAAAAAAAAAAAAACGTTGCTTGTAGCACTCATGTTCTCCAGATTGGACCTCTGAGGGGGTTTGATTGACATCTCCCTCACTCTCCAGCTGGCTGCATTGCACGCGCGGTTCACGTGGTTATAAATACATGCTGTTTGATGACATCACATACTCATAAGAATAGACTTCACATCTCTCCTCGGCAGATTAGAATAACGAGAAGCACTTCAGGTGTGGTGGCAGACAGGAATGTGTGGCGAGCTTTCAGCATTTTAAACTCGTGTTTAAAAAGAAAGGCCTTCCCTCGTGGAGTATATCCGTGAAACACCTTTTTATTGTCTACTTTGAATTGCAAGACAAAATGAAAAACACAACATAATAGCAGCTCGGTGCTTTTTCCCACCGAGGTTTAACAAAGATTTACGTATCTGTCTTCTGTAAATCTCCATGTATTATCTAAACTACTTCTTTCAAGACTCTTTCACGGTGACAAAAAAAGTCTGAATCTGATTGCCTGAAACAATGTTCCCTTTAGACTCAAATAGCCGACAACGCAGCATATTCTTTAGGGCTGGTTATCCTGTGATTGACAGGTCAGTGCTGCTCACAGAGCAGGTCACAGCATTTGTAAGAATCAACATGGCGACGGTCCACCCGCACTCCATCGACAACAAAATCCGACTGAATCGGTAACAATCATTTCTGTGGGCGGTCATGTGAAAACCAGCTGGCGCTGTATTTCCTTCTGCGGGACTCTCGCCGCTTCCTGCTTGTTGTTCTTTGCTTTATCGGGTCAGAAGAGGCTCGGTAGCAGTTTGCTGTTGGCAGCGACCACCAGCCAAACGCGGGGATAAATAATGGATGAATGGTTTGTTAGGAAGAGCGGGGAGACGAGTGCAGCTGAAGGGGGCTCAGCTGGAGTGTCTGTCTGAACAATAGAAAGCTGACAAAGAGAAGTAAATTGGAGCCTTGAACAAACACGGCAACTTCTCTCACACGGATCCGTGTCATGCTGCAACCGCGTGTGTGTGTGCGGATGCATTGTGTGATTGACTGTGTTACCGCCCGATGATGCACCGACTCGACAGCGTCCAAACCGCTCAAGTGTTGCTCGCAATTTCTTTATTTTTGGATGATAATCACAGTAATTGATGTTCTTATTAAATAGCTCCGTTTTTTTAGAAGATTACATCCCAGAACGGTGTGATTCCTGCTGCAGTAATAGGAAATGCATGTGTATCTCTTTAAAAAGCTCCTTTTGTAATGGAAATAACAAATCCTTGGTCAATTAACAGCACTACATCTACGTAATGACCTACATGACCTCACAGATCACTTATTCTGCTGCTATATTGAGCCCTAGAGCCGTTTCCATCCCTTGAATTATACATGACTGACATATCTACATCATCACATCCCATCTCTGTCTAAATCCACAAACCGGAAGCCGCGTGTCCAGGACCTCGCCAGCCAAATGGCTGGTCCGCCTTACCTGATCACAGGATGATGCACAGTCGTGCCTGATAAGGCTCCTCGCTGTGCGCCTGCTAATGCCAGTTCGGGGCTTTGGAATGCGAAATTACACAAGACGGACGAAAATGTGCACGCTCTGCACATGGACACGCGCGTGCATATTTCAGCCGTTTCCCTTTTTCATCGTGTCATCGCTTTGCTTTGGCGGTCATGCATGTGCAGCTGGACAGATGTTGATACACACACGCGCGCACACGCACGCATTAAAACATGCACAGGGATATTTTTGTGCAACACGGGACAAAAGCTCTGCGCCCAGTGTCGTTTGAATCGGCACTAAGAGGCTTACCGTGAGCGGCCACTTGCCTCGGCAGGGTTGGGTCCGATCAGACTGAGCGGGGGGGGGCCGCCGTCGCGGCACATCTGTTCCTCTCTCGCTCTCCCTTCGCTCCCCTCCCCCCACACAGCTGCACGGTGCTCCTTTGGGGGGAGGCACACAAACAGACATACATCCATGTCCCCTCTACAAACCATATGCACTTCAGCAGCAGTCCAGTGGGGCCAGATATTGATTCCATGTTCTAAAACAGCTGGCAGAGCTCCACCCAAAGGCCTTTGAACCACACCTGTAGCTTCAACATCTGGAACAAAATGAGACTTCACTTGTCAGGAGTGCCTGTGTATAGAATGTGTCTTTGGATTGGACCTCTGAGGCGTAGTGGCCTCCCAGCGGTGTTTTATCAGCAGCAGGTGCCAGAATCTGAAACTGTTTCAGGCTCCGTGACAACAAACTTTGAAGCATTTGTGAGTATGACGCCGTATTATTTTAGCCGCCAGATTTCTAGATGCAGACAATCAAATGAAGTGTTGTGAACATTATTGAGCCTGGAACGGAAGATCAAGTCAAAGGAAATATCAGAGTGTGTATATTTATGTTCATGGAGCCCAAAAGGGAACAAACTATCTGAAGGAAAAGTCAACTCTGTACAGTGACAGAAATGTGTGTGAATATTCGGCAACTCCCATTTTCTCAGGAGGACACAATGCTTGATGCTGTGGAAACCATTGATACATTCCTGCCTGAAGTTCTGATTGCCGCTTGCTAATAAGCCAAACCTACAGCGTCTCCACGGGGACAGAAGGCGCAGTGTTTGGACGGCCATTTCTTTCTGGCGGAGACAACCGGTGTATTTTTAGCCTGTTTTAAAAACCAGGTGCTGCATGATTATTCGTTCGTTGATGCTCGTCTCATCCACTGCAAGGGGACCATGACATGTATGTCCACACACAGCTGCAAATGTCTGTTTTTTCTTTCCTGGAATTCACTTTTTTCTTTTTTAACGTACATTTTTGTGATGGGTTCACGCTTTTGGCATATTAAGCGACTCTGGGTTGACTTGACAAACATCATCGCGTGACTTGACGACCTGAACTATGAGGAACATCGTAGAATGAGAAGTTGAAACCGACAACCTCAATCTTTCTACTAGATTAACTAGCATGTGTTGGACTCCAGCTAATCTATAATGCGGTCCGATGACACCAAAATCACAAAAAAAAAAAGGTGAGCGGTTTCATATTCGGGCAGACATTTTGTTCAGCACTGTAGTAATAAGATACGCTGGCGTTGACAGATGGCGTTTTCAAAATCACCATCGCTCCTGTCACTCCGGTCACGCATCCAACCCACGGCGCTCCTGCTGCACGATGCCATCTCCTCTTTGCCTCGTCAAGTGCGGCAGCTTTACTCTGCATGCGGGGCATGTGTGCTCATACCTAAACCACGGAATACACTGCATGTTTTCTAATGGTTTTCCTCGCTTAATTTCTGGGATGGCACCGTCCAGGCAGCTGACGTCTTAACAATTGTCTGCTATTGAGATTGATCGCAATGCGGGCGAGCCAGCGGCAGCAGAGCGTGCCAGGTGTGGCTTCATCCGTCAAATCAAAGAGTGCTAAGAGACGCCTCTCATGAACCAAATGGCTGGTTTTGTTGATGATGCCAAAGGAGCGTTTTAAAGTTTCATCAGTCACGCCAGAGCGTGTCAATCATATCGCCTCCTATATTTACAGCCAGAGGGTGTGACTGTACGCACGCCAAGGAAGACGAGCGAGCAAAGTGTCCAACACAGCCGAGTGTTTGAGTCTGTGGGCACATGATAGGAAGCCTTTTGATGTATTTGGACTCGGCGTGTTCTCGCGGGACAATTCATCATGTCTCTTGGCTTCCAGGGTGAGGAAACGCAACACACAAATCTGTCCACATCCCTGCAGGATGCAGCAGTGGGCTAAGCGTCCAAATATCTAGGATTTATGGGAGAGTAAAACATCTCGCAGGCTCCACGGGCACATCAATTCTGCCAGATCTGGGTGGAGAAGTTAGAACAGCAAAAGTTGCATTTCTGGTTTGTGGCTGCCATGCTGGGAGGAATTGAAACGATTTAGAACATGTGACTGCATGGATTTAAGTCAGAAGTAAGAGTCCTGGGTCCAAACAGGCACACGACGCAAGTAACATAAATGCTGAGAGCCTGTCCACAAAAATCTGTACCTGTTATTGCCAAGTGACACTCGACACTATAAAAAATAATTACTCAGCTAGTTGGATGAAGACTATACGCTTTCTCTGAAACCAAAATGAACACAAATCTGTTGTGTACGTCATTTTTGAGGGAACAGGGCTCGACTGTCAAGAGTAATTAAGAGATTTGTTCAAATGTGTCTTTGCTGACCAAGGTCGCAATGTCAGTCCTGATATTCTTGTTTTTAGTTCTTAGTATAAAACAAAGCAACCAAATGTTACAAACTGCCCGGACAGTCTCGGACTGAGAGGACGTATTCGGCTGACATGCCAGAGTATTTCTGCACTCTTCACCCCTGCTGTTTTCCTCCTGGAGGCCAGTTAGTCTCCAAACTCCTTTGAAGGTTTGACTTAGCCTGCCGGGACTAGAGAGGATAACAGGGTTCATCATTTTGGGCAAAGTCTGCAAACATCAAGTAGGTATTTGGAGAATAACGGGCTGTCAAAACATCCACACTCCTCCCCAGTAATGCTCGGCTCCTTTGTGCCGGGTTTGGACAAACGTGGAAGGTGGACGAGTTCGCCGGCCGCACGAACCATAAGCGCTGGTTGGTCCACGAGTGGTACATTAATGCTACTGTGGTTGAACAGAAACCTCTGCGGGTAACAATTGAAAACGCTAGTGAGCCGGTTGCGCTTCAATGTTGCAACTTGGATACTTTGAGCCTTCATTAGGTTTGCAGTTACAAGTCTGTTTCTAAAACAAGGAGGGGGGGTCATTGTCCCTTCTAGTGAACATGGTTTTTACAATACAAAAAAAACACAGCTAGAAGCTTTTTTCACCATCTCTCTTTTCTCTTTACTCGACGTAACAACGGGTCTCACAAGAACAACTTCTATCAATGTTAACTCAAAGTCCTGTGTTGTTTTTAAGCCAATTTTGTCCAGTCATTCTCACGCTACAGTTTATTGTGGTCATTGTAAATCCACAATTGTACTTGTTCGTATTAGCGATGAGATGACAGTTCACGGTTTGGAAAAAGGTAAAGCTCGATTTTAAATGCTTTTAAAATCAGTGCAATTTAATTCAAAAGAAAATCAATAGAAAATAACAAACTCAAAACCACCCGACGTAGTGAGGAACCCGCTTCCCAGGACGCCGCAAACAAAGGGGTAGGACACCACCAGTGTCCTACCCCTTAAAAAACAAAACAAATTACAAAATTACAATATAATAACATCCATCCAACGATACAGAAGGGACACAGCCCTGGTTAAAACAGCGCACAGAGCAGCACGCTCTTTAGTCGCCCATAAGTGACGCACCTCACAGAACAGAGGCGCGTGAGGAAGAGCTGGTGGAGGCGCGCTACTTTTAAACCGGCCCACTTACTTGCAGCCACCTGGTGTTAATTGCCAAAAGGGTGGCACCTCTACATGCAGTGACAAACATAAAGGCCCGCCAGGGGAAACTCTACAGAGAACAGAGAAAGACTAAGTGGTTTCCTTGGTGATGGATGTAATTAAAGGCTGATAAAAGCTGACGGACAGAGTGCAGTAGAACAAAAAACGGCTAAACGCATTTCCGAGGTTTGGGAAAGACTTTTTAATGGAAACCGTGTCGATGGAACATTTCTGCACTCGGTTTCTCATGCAGATGTTTTACCAAAGACACTAAAAACGCAAGGGAAGAGTTCCAATCGTCCACCGACTAACCAGCCGAAGGCGTCTTCAGAGGTGTGGACACCCGCATGACCTCACAGCTGCCTAATTGAAAGAAAAACGGGTAATAGAAGCACTTAGGAGGACCGGGAGTGGAGCAGGGCAGTCTAGAACAGAGTGACTGGAGTGTGAGAACAGTGGGACGAAGTGGTAAAATGTCATGTTGTCGGGAGCAGACAGAAGTGTGGGGGGGGGTGTTTGTTGGAGCGGAATTCTTTTAAAGTGACTCAGCGCGCCGCATCTTTCTCTTGAGGGTTTAATTAAATCAACTTCACGACGTACTTAATTGTTAGTGCAGATATTTAATTGAAACGCCGGTAAAAGTGTACAATGAAAAGCTTCGTGTTTGTGCCGCCACGTAATTGAGCACATACAGAGCCTGTTTTTCCCATCGATGAGCCAAGTGTGGCACATGGAGGTTAATCCAGTGATTACATAATTTCTCACATCGTTTACTCGGTGGGGCATAATTATGTAACGCTGCTGTGTGTTTGTGTTATCAGCGAACAATCTGCATCTCAATGTGAGGGACCCCACAAAGATGGTTTTTTCTACGGAATAAACACCGACGTTCAACGTTGATATTTTGTTGTTGGGGTGAAGCGAGAAAGTGATGAAGACTGTAACGGGTTTGCTGAAAGAAGAGCGGTATGGACACAACTTTCGGCCTCTACCTGATGATGACACCTCCGCCCAAAAGTCATCATAAAACAAGCAAGCAGCAACACAAACTTTGTTCTCACGATGAATAATTAGTCAAGATGTTTTTATTGCAACAACATAAAGTATCTTCAGAGATTATTCCTCCTCCTTGGGGCAGGGCAACAATTCTTGGGATTTAAATTCTAATTTCGTACTTGAATTACATTTGAAGAAATATTTATGCTACTTTATGCAAATTGCCTGTGCAAAACTAATTCACTTTATTTTGTGAATACATCCCAAAGTCCCAAATGCATCTGAAGTCTGTAATTAATCTCAGCAATATCCAATATAATTCAAGTCGCATTTCCATATTGGTACAATTTAATCTATCTGGATGTGCTACAAATTTTAGATCTTCATTTGAGTAGGTACCGAATCATCCGGGAGGAATAGAAGAACCTCCCGTATGTCGTGAATCTAATTGAATGTAAGTTTTGCTAATATTTGAGTAGGATTGGTTCTCATATTGCTTTTGAGATTTTACAAGTTTTAATTCTTTCACTTTTTGAGGTTAGATCCTCATCTATTTCTTATAACGGAGCGTGCTTAGCTACTCTTAACTACTAAACACTCGAGGCTGCGCGGGTGAGCCGTCCCTCGGGGGAGGCCCGGATCGGCGTCGTCAAGAGGGTGAGCGGGCCTTATTTCAAAGGACGGGTTAACAGCTCTCCCAGCTCCTCAGCTTCCTGCACCGCCTGACAGTTCCTCAGGGTCGAGTCCTTCACCACACACACACACACACACACACACACACACACCTCTCCACCGCCGCCCGAGCCTCCTCTGACTAACATGGCCCCTCCTTCCCTTTCCCACTTCCCACCTTCATCGCTGTCCACTGCTTCTGCCATTTTTATTGTTCTTCGGTTTTGAAATTGGATTTTTCTCAGTGAGTGTTGTCATCACACCTCCCCAATACATCTGATTGGTGGATGAGTTTATTCATGCATGAATCAGGGATTTAGTCTGTGGTTCAAACAGCATAGTGGGGGGCCAGACTTTGGGTAAATACTTTGCAATTTGCTGGTAGGCAGTGACACCCAACCGTGAGATCAGACTTTTCTAATTACAAACAAGAAAAATGTACGTTCTAATTAGAAGATTAGCATGGAAAAAGCTTAAGACCCCAGATAATTAGTACCTCGTTTCAAATAATCCACCATCAATCCTCTTGCACCACCTCTAGGTAAATCTAAAATGTCAAACTATCATCTCTTCTGCGGCATATTGTCTTCTTGTAGGCCATATTTTACTTGTTTCTCATGGCAACACCCGAGGGCCAGTTGGCTCTCGAGGGGCAAACTTGAGTCCAATCCAGTTAAGTATCTAATCTGTGCTCTCACTTTGTTGCGTGTTGGCAAAAATATTGCTGTTTCAGTCGCCTGTAATTAGTGCGGGGACGGCTGTGGTGTTCTGCAGCATTCGGGGAGCTGTCCAGAGTGCTTAAACTCCACTGCAGCTGTCCACCCTGCGTGGTGCTGAAGTGATGACTCCAAACCGAGGCGCCGCCTCGCTCGCTGTGCTCCGTCTCCCCGCGTGTTTCACATGGAACGCGTTGCAAATGAGGATGTGAGGGACTTGCTCGCCCGATTTAGTGCTGAACTTTAGATGTAAAAGTGGGTACAAGGGAGTCTTCGGGGCAATTAAATCAAATCGCATCATCGATTTGGCGATATCTTTCAGTGCCATTACTTTTTCATTAACCTTTTTGAATGGGTTTTGAACATACTGATTTTTTTTCTTGCCATTCCTGTCTGGCTTCTAAGCCTGTCTTTAGTAGTTGGATCATACTTGTACTTGGAAAATATTTGTTGCTGTTTTGTTGCTGTTTAAGTTTTTTCACTTCTGTTATTATGTCTGCTTGTCTTTGTTTATACAGATTGTAGATTGTGATTATGTCCGTAATCAATTCAGTATTTTTCAGTTTCACAGGATTTAACAGCATAATTCATGTCAAATGCTAAAAGGAGCTAACATTTGTCAATACTTCATCAATTAGATCACCACGTCTTTTATGTTTAAGAATATGTTTAATTAACCAACATTTCATCCACTTTCCTTAATGGTCCTTTCTTCTGACCCTATTATGAAACTATAAAGTACAGTTAATGGTGAAGCTAATAAAAGTTACTTATTTCAGAAATGTCAAGCTTTTTTTTTTTTTTTCACTGTTTTGTGTCAAACATTTTAAATGACTTGAAATGCTAAATATGCACTCGGCCGTCACTCGTTGATGCACTTGATGCACCGGCTGGTGGTCTCTGGTTTCTTGTGAGCAGACGTATTGCTGGTAATGTGCATGTACGTGTTCTCTGTTTCTTGTGTATCCGAACAACACTGTAGCTCAGAGCCACCTAAGCGTCAAAAGCATCTGCATCAAAAAGCCACGATTACCCCCCCCCCCCACTGCCACCATGGCGGGGCTCAGTCCATTCAATAGCGTGACTCGATGAAAGACTTCTTGCCTATTCAATAATACCTGCCACCGCCCTCCCGGGCATAGGTGTGACCAATTAGAGAGGATTGACGCTTTTATCCCCATCCCTATGAGACAAGCCATCATGAATACAGCTAAGGCCTACCAATGGAGGGCGCTTAGGTCTTCTGAGGGGAGGAGAGCGCTGGGCTTGTGTCCTGAGCTAACCGGAGAATCTGGATTTGCTGCTTGGTTGCTGTACTGAGCCGGGCTTCGGCTTGGAGCAAATGACTGTTTAATTTGTTCAGTGTTCCAGGTAATACCTCCCATTCGCTGCGGGCTGCCCGGTCCCAAAGTGGCTGCAGGCAAATCGATAAGGATTTAGAATACAAGCGAGCCCAAAACAAGTCAGGCTGAGATTCTGCAGTGCATGCGTTCAGTGAAGCGAAGGTCAACGCGAGTGAATGCGCTAAAAAGAAGATTCGGTTTTGTTCACAACATGATGGCGGAGGCGCATGGAGCTCAGAGGACCGGTCAGGATTGAGTCATAGGAGGCGGCCCTGAGGCTACACAACGCTGAGGGAGCATTCAGCAAAGGGGGATGACTGTATCGCTTTTCGTCTGTGTGTTTATGTGAGCGTGGCAACCTCTGCATTCAGTGGAAATACTGATTCAACCGAGCGTCCGGCTCCTGACTGCGATGGGCTGCTTGCCTTTGTGCTTAGATCTTACCCTCCGTGCTCCCCCTCCAGTCAACGCCACGCAGGGAGAGACGCCGGTGCGGAGCCTTTGACATGCCGATGAATTATTGATGAAGTTACAAAGCGGTATTTCGCTAATAGCTGTCCTTTAGCATTTGCTGTGAGGACTCGTATTCTTATTGGCTGTTTTCTCTTTTTCTCCCTCCATCATCCATTTCCTGCCTCTAAACAGCTACAGTGCAGTAGTTATTACCCACAGCTGTTATGTTCATATCTGAGGATTGGGCAGTTTCGGTTCAGAGGCAAATCAGTGATGTTCTGATTAGTTAAGTGGAGGAAAGGGGAAGTGGAAAGATATGAAATATAGATTCATTTATAAGCGTTTAATCTAATTTGCCAAATACATTCCAGTAGAGACATCATCACTGCCTGGATAATGCATTATGTTTACTGGCAAGTGTTTCCCATTCCAGGAAGTGGGAGTCCTTAAACTGCACAAGTCATGAGGATGAACCCCTTTCTGTGTTCCATGAGTTCCAGGTCTGTATCATTGAAAACCTTAAGAAGATGTGTGGGAAATGTATTCCCTTGACTCATTGGGGACAAATGCATACAAACATGACTATTTACAGGCCGATCTGTGCTTCAGAGTTGAGTTATACTGCGGGCAGTTTGGACAAGGCCTTGAAATAGCCTCTCCAATCGTTTTAGAACGGGGCGTCAGTGGCTGCATGTGTGAAGCAGGAGTTTCTTCAACGTCGAGGCTGTTGGTTTGATCCCCAGCTGCATGTCGAAGTGTCCTTAAGCAATAAACTGAACTTGAAGTGTGTCTCTTGGAGCTCCACAGCAGCCCGCTTTGCCCACCAAACCTGTTTGCACTCCTACTTCCCCTGTCTGGAAGTCATCAGGATGAATGAATTTTTGAATGGGTCTTTTGTTGGATACCTATAATAAGTCATGATGTTAACACAAGCTGAAGAGAGAAATTAACTTTAAAAAGTTCTAACAAGTGGCAAAATGGGACTTCTAAATGGCATCACGCTGAATTATTTTTTTGGTCTTAATACAGAACCAAATCTGTGCCGGAGGAGTTCTTTACTTCTGGTGATTGCATCAACGCTTTGGAAATCAAGAAGGTGGTGCTCATCTATGAGGTTGATTTTGCTGAATGAAGTGTTATAAATCGGCTCAGAGCTTATTTTTCAGGAGAAGAACCTAGCTGGCCTTGTGTCGGGGGCTGTGACTTCCAGGGTTATCCTGCAAACGTGTGTCACCTTCACCACTTTCTGATCCGTTAAGTTAAATATAGCAAAACTTTGTGGGAACAGCTGGTCAATCCCAACTTTTTAATAACTACTCCAAATAAATTATTTGTGGACATGTTTCTTTGGGAGGCAGGGTTGGTACATGTTGTAATCCCAAGCAAGAAAACATTCTGTGGATCATCAATACGGCTAATTGTGGGTCTCGGCGATTGAAAACAGAGCCACAAACTCCACATGGCTTTGTGTCTCTCCTCTGCAGGCACTTCGGTCGAACCTAGTTTGAAGAGAAACAATTACTTTATTGGAGGAATGAGTGTGATTACAAGCTGCCCTGTGAGACTCAACAAGCAATTACAAATCAGTAAATAATAATTACGTTGGCAACTCGGCCGAGAAGCCGTATGCAGCAGATACAGAGCGCCCGCAGGAAACGGATACGAGTGACATCAAATCGTACACACAACTGCCGAAGCAAAGAAGCTGTGCAACGACAGAGATACATGCAGACAAAAACTAGTGGTAATTTGTTTTAAATGTATCATTGTCAAGTGCCTTCTTATCCTCCCTAAACACACAAGGGCCCAGTAGTATGACAGGCATTGCATATCAATTGATTTCATTTCCTATTAGTAGATCGGACTTAAACTTCGTTGCAACGTTTCTACTAGTGTGCTCATTTCCTTCAGACTGTTATAACATGACTCTGCCGTGGATGAGGGTGACAATGGATGAGGCGTTTATCTGTGATAATGTTAGTCACATGGAAGCTCTATCTCTTTTCTCCTTGTGGACTACCAGGTTAAAAGGGGCTTAGGCATAAACTCTAACAGAAACAAGTCAAACCAATGCACCGATCCTCACCCCCTCCATCATTACATGGAAGCGATTGCCCTGAAAAGCCGCGTAAATCCCACAGTGTGATCATCAGTGTCAGAGGGTCGAGCCTGCCACCTCCCGGGGTGAAATCAAGGCACTGGTGCGTAGTGTCACAGCTGGGTGATGTGCGTCCACAAACCAGCTGGCTGCTTGGCAGTAACATCCAGACCAGTTTCAGCTGTATGTTTTTCTCAAAACAACTCCTGAGATTTACCTCCTGCAGTGATCTCCTCCAAACTGTTCATGCAACCTTCAAAATGAGCAGCTTCCCGTCTGAGGTGCTGACACTCGCCCACCTAATTAGCCAATCTGAAAAGGCAATAACATTAAGCTGAGCGACATTGCTCGTAACCTTCGCCACTGTGACTTTACAGGTCTCAGTAAATCAGGGTGTCCGTAACGCCGTGTATCAAGTTTACGGATGATTTGATGGCATGCCGCCGCCACCGGGAGGAAACAGCGTGGAGTTCTAACAGCTGACGCAGTGAGCAGCTGAAATTCAAACGTTAAACCCGGAGCTTCTGTCAGTCACAATTGTGCTGATTACGTTCTTTCGAGCTTCACGGTGGCACAATCCCAGTAACCGACATGTGACTGACGTAAGGAGTATTACATAAAAATTATTACATACGGAACATTGTTTTCAATGCACAAAGCTTTCATTGGAAATGGTAACATTTTCAAGTCAAAATGTCACTATGAAGGTTGTAAAAGGACGTCAGAAAAAGGGGCAAACAAGATTGGAGAAAAAAAGCTAAACTGAGTTTGGATATAATATTCTGACACAATCCATTATTATTACATGAAGAAAGAAGGAGGAATGGGAAGGATGAACTCTGCATAGGCCTGGAATGATAATTCAGTTTGAAGTGCGGTGTGTATGCTTTGTAAGAAATGATAGAGAAGAATCCAGAATTCACATCAGTAGCAAAGCACTCACCTGCACACGCACCCTCCATGCCGCTCTGCATTCACCTGCACACGCAGCCTCCATGCCGCTCTGCATTCACCTGCACACGCAGCCTCCATGCCGCTCTGCATTCACCTGCACACGCACCCTCCATGCCGCTCTGCATTCACGCACACGCACCCTCCATGGCGCTCTGCATTCACCTGCACACGCACCCTCCATGCCGCTCTGCATTCACGCACACGCACCCTCCATGCCGCTCTGCATTCACGCACACGCACCCTCCATGCCGCTCTGCATTCACGCACACGCACCCTCCATGGCGCTCTGCATTCACCTGCACACGCACCCTCCATGCCGCTCTGCATTCACCTGCACACGCACACAGTTCAACACATAAAGTTATTCTCTGCACATTCTTTTCCTCGTTGTTTCTTCCTCCCATTGTTCTCTTGTTCTGTCCCGCATGTAGCACCGCCGCGTGCAGCCAAACTGGGAATTGTTTCTATTCTGTGAGACCACGTTGTGTTTGCTTTTACTCATCCGAAGGAGGAGGAGGAGCGGAGGGTAGCAGAGGAGAGTAGCAATGATGATGAGGAGGAGGAGAAGGAGGACGTGGTGAGGCAATGTGACGAAAAGCACGAGGATGTAGAGAAAGTGGAGGCGGTGGAAGTGCAGAGAAAACAGTTTTGTTTATCTAGGTCATCTACTGTACATCGTCATCCTCACCGGCCTCCTCCTCTTGCTTCCTCCCTACCTTTCTCTCGCTCCCCCCTCTCCCCGTATTGTGGACATATTCATTCACCAACCAGTGTAGCATGCTGGCTTTTTGAGTCTACTTCGGCTGCCTTGGATTGAAAATGGCGGGATATGAAACTAGACAACTGAATATCTCAATGATTAAACAGTTACCTCTAAGCAGAGTGAGCCTCCTCTGCAAAACCTGCTGGGCTGGAAAAGGGTTCACAAAGTTGGAAAGACGGTGGCGGTTTCATTAAAAATCTAAATTCAAGAAAATGCACGTGGCCCAGCATATGTCTATTAACAGTGTTGTGTACCGTTGACATGAGTTCATCTTGGTCTCACGGTCCGTTGGGAAAATAGTTAGGATGAATGTGTGCGAGCTCTTCACACTGGATTACAGTTTGAGAGTGCTCGCTCACTACGGCTTTACCCTCGAAATGAAATGAGCTTTTCCACCGTCCCCCTGCACACTTAAAAACAATGCACTTCAGCAGCGATATGAAATTCTAACTGCATATTATCACGGCAATGCAGTCCCCACGGCAGGTGGGAGCTTACGAGAAGTCATCTGCTGTGGGATCGCTGTGCACGCCGCAGCTGGCGGGAGATGTGCACACGGTGTATCTTGCTCCGCTTCGCCCCGCTCGCTCTACTTTCCGTAACATGCCCACATGTTTCACTTGGGGAGTGAGCAGAAGTGGCCGCCCGAGGACGGGGAAGATCAAGAGAAGCGCGGTTGAACCTGACACGCTGGGGGTGTCGGACGGACGGCCGAGAGAGTCCAGCTTTTACAGCCTCAATCAAAGGAAATTGCCGGTAATGGACCAGCGACAATTGTTGGCTGTAGCCCAAACTGCATTGGATGTGACTTTCAGGAACATAAGTCTGTGATTCGGGGTGAGGGGGGGGGGGGGGGGTGTTGTGGGGGGGCCTTCGGAGCAAAGCGAATTTCAGAGATAGGTATAAATGGGACAAAGGGTATCGTTTGAGTCACGTTCCACTAATCTCTAAGCTGAGCAAGAGCAGACCTGGGTCTGCACCCCCCTCCTCCATCTTTTGCTGGTATGGGGCGGGAAAGCTCGAGGGTTCCAGTCCTAATTACCGATGAGAGATGCGGAACCTGAACACCTGGCCTTACCTCTCAGTGTGATTCACTCTGGGATCATTTCTCACCCCATGGTATTGCATGACTAGCCCTCAAATGAAGTCTTGTGCATGAGGTGTACTGTGCCTATGTGTGTGTCTGTGTGCGTGTGTGTGTGCGTCATTGTCAGGTGGTAAAGCTCCTCTGGGCCTCCCGATTTAAGTCCTCTGTCTGCTTCAGCAAAAACATTCTAGATTAGGTGTCGCATGGTAGAGGCACATTGTCTTCCTGCTACTCTCATTCCCGCACTGATAATTAGTATTAAAAAAAGCTTCTACTGGTTCGGTCCCTTTACTGTTTGAGATCATTTTCCATTATGTGTTACTGTCGCTGTAACTGATAATTGTTGTAGTATATTTAAACGTAACCAATCTTTACAATAATGCTTTTAAAATATGTAAATTATCAAGCATATTTAAATATGAAAAGAACTACTTCTGCAAGTTAATCTATGCTCTATACATTTAGCTATGTCTCTCATAATTGGAGGATATTGTTGGCTTTCTTCTGTAGTGCAGTTTTGGATATACCATAATTTATATTATTTACAATTTGTGCTTTGCTATTTGCTAAGAGCATTTTGGCTTTGAGGAAATCTAAGCTTCAAAATTTGTTCCGGTTGAATTGAAGATTTCGCTAATAAATTCCCAGAAGAAGCGAGTCAAAGAATGTTGATGTTATTATGTCTGCTTAGCTCGCACTTTCATGTCTGCCCCCCCTCCGTCCATCCGCCTGCTCTCTCTCCGTCTCTCTACCTCTGAACACAATGCCGGGCTGCAGATGTAAAATATTTTAAAACACTGTTTTTTTGGACAACTTTGACATCGATACGTCTCAATGTGTTGACCTCCTCCACAGCCAGGATCCGCCGTCTTCTTCTTTCTTCTTTTCCCGCTGCTCCTCCCCACCTTCAGCACTTTCTTGTATCTGCCTCATAGCCTCTGCTAACCCTTCTCCCCCCCGTCCCATCCACTCTCACTTCAACCTGTACCTCCCCGTCCTTCCGGCGCCATCCGTAACGTGTCATGCAAGCCGGGCTTATGGTGCGTATTGGCGCCTAGCGAGTCTCCTCAGCTGCGGGTGTGAATACTGAACGTGGAGAGGGGGGGGGCAGTGCTGCTGACTCTGGGAGATGGATGGGGCGGATCGTGGACTTGACTGACATGGCAAATGGTAATAAATGGCCGAGGAACGCGCAGGGCTAGAAATAGAACCAATCACATCACATAAACACTTACATCACACAGAATGGCTTCTCCTCTAATGCGACCCACTTCTTCTGTGCTCAAATACCCAAACTCTATCTTTTATGCATTTAACCCTTGGGGTGGAGGGGAGGGGGGGTCGATTGAATGTTGCCTTCATCCTGCTTGCGTTGGTTTGAATCTGTGGGTGCATGTACCAGTTTGTGTGACGAGCACTGCAGCATGGCCATGATGGATGGCCCCCCCCTGTTGCTCCACCGGGGGCCGTTAGTCAGCCAGAGAGGAGGGGCCGTCCACCCGTGTTGGCGCTAGAGGTTGGAGGCCGGCACAGACACTGTCCACAGCCTGCGTCTGTGTGTTAGCATTTCACATATGTTATTATGTAACCTTGTGTTTCTTCATGCGATCTAAAAGAAGCGTTTTTCATTTTTGGGGGGAGTTTGTGCCAATGTGAGGGTTTCGGGACAAAGGATGTTTGTAGACTGTAAAGCCTTCTGTGGCAAATTTGTAATTTGCAATTTTGCGCTATACAAAATCAAATAAAATGAATTGGATCGAAATACATTTGTTGATGAGGCCTTAATTTTTACCAATGTACACCCAACACCTATGCTTCAGTTGGGGTCAGAGGTGCATCCCACCACATTTTGGAATTTTATTTTGTTGCAAGTTGGGTTTGCAGAAGCTGCAGAAAGATGAAGTCCTGCATCGTACTGCACTACTAAAACGACATTAGTTTTGTAAAACCAATTTGCTTTCATCAGTATTTCTGAAAAGCTAAAACATAATTCTGGGGTTTTGAGCCCATTCCCAAGAAAATGGAATCCCACAACTGTGCTGGATGGTAAAACAGGATTATTTTGTTGGCATTGAACAAATCTGGCTCCCAGAATGCTCTGCTGGGTTTTGACAGAATTCCAATGGCTAAGACGTTCAATTTGTTGTAATAATATCAGTTGTTTTATCTTCATTATCATTTTAAGACCAAAAGAGATAAATAGATGATACCAAAAAGGATGTGCAATGAAACAGGTCGTACAATTATTTCTATTTCTATTGTTGTTGTTTTTTTGTCAACCACCATGTACATCAAATTATTAAATTACATTTTTAAAGTCTTGGGTTTGGGACAGGTCCAATTGAGCACAAAGAACTGCAAAATAAAGTGAGCATTTGAAATGGTTTTAACTAGGGGTGTCAACATAAATCCGTTAATCTATGCGATTAATGTGGCCGAGATTAATACGAAATATTTTAACGCAGTTATCGTTTCTTTGTTTGCTTTGACGGCAGAAACGAAACAGCCGCTAGCTGCAGTCAGTTACAAGATGGAGAGAGCTTTTTGCATTGGAAGTAAAACAAACATGCAGCGGAGAACCGTGCAGAGGAATTACTCCACGTGTCAAACAGAAGGGGGATCAGTGGCAAACGGACCACTTAAAGCACTGCTATGCTAAGCTAACCGCTAGGCTGCTACCATCTCAGCATTTAACGTTACCCTGTGTGGCACACAGTCTGCAGAGGACCACCACTGTGTCCCTATAAGACCGTGGTTTGAAAACGACTAAATGTGAGGACATTGTTGGCATTTCAACATGTTCCACCAGGTGGAATTCTGCCTCCATGATCAAATGTGGGTAGTTTGTGTTTAAAATAACATTAACAATTAAACAAGTGTCTAAAATACACGCTTTCTAAAGTGATTACTCATTACTTTTAAGATTCAGTCTTTAGAAGAAAAATAATTCAATAGAAAACAACATTGTAACAACAACAACATTCATTAATCGAGATTAATGAATTTCAAAATGTGCGATTAATTACTTTTTTAATCTATTGACAGCCCTAGTTTCAAACATTGAGCCTTCTTGTCCGAGCTGAGATAATGAGCCAGCCACTGGGGCAAGCAACCACCGAAAAGAAACGCCTCGCCCTTCATCCTGATAGCATGCTCGTCTTTGTCTCTGGAATCCACGCTTTTCCCTGAAGCCTGTCGGTGGACCAGCCCACAGCCTTTAGCTCGGAACCCCACTAGCTGGAGACACTCGGCATGCCAAGGTCAATCGCCCCCGTTCAACATCGGCTAGGCAGAGGTTTTTCTGCGTGCTCTCTGCATTGCATCCGTGGACGGAATTATTAACGTACCACCGCACACAGTCGATCACACGAACAAACACAGCCACCCTGGTGGAAAAACACACACTGCAGAGACGCACACTGTCAGTTTGGTTTCCTGCTTGAGTGATCGCCATTTGTCGATGTCGGACATTGCACTAACGAGCTTCTCTGCTGAAAGAGCATCGCTGCACTGTCACTGCGGGCCTCAACTGGGGCTCTTTCACTCCATCACGGCACAAAACCCACGGCTTCTGACAAGTGGACGGAGCGCTAAACGCAAAGCAGTTGGTGAACTTTCGGAAAATATCACCACTAGACAAAAACACTAGACAAAAAAAAAAGTAAAAATATTTATCCATCAATGTAGTTACATTTTTTGTCTTGTCTTGTAATATCTAAAATAAGGGCATCGTTAAAATCTGCTGTCTATTTGTTTTTACATAAGTACACTTACATGAATGTTACATTTAACCTTTTTGTATGTCATTCCATTATGCGTAATATATTCAACCATCAATGAGAAAATTGCGATGTCTTTCGGCAGAAAAAAGATAAACATATTAATGTAATTTCAGTGGTTGTATAATCATTAGCCATTATAATCATGCTCCATTCTGAAGGAGACGCATTTTATAAATAGGACACTTAAGCGCACTGGTTGTGGCGTTAATCTGAACTGAAATCCACCTGCGCTCACGTAGGTGACAATAATTTGTTTTTATACAATAATGGCTGTTTTTGTAGGAGGCTCCCGCCTTGCTTGTTTGTTTTTTCATTGTGGCATTCGTCATAAACGGCACCTTACGGTCACTTGAGGTGTATCGGCTGGGCTCATTCCCAGGGCCACAACTCGCTATAGGCAGATCATTTAAATGATGTCAGGTAACCAAGATAAGCAGTTGGCTTTGAGTAATTCTTCCTTTCCCACAAGCCTTATTTTTCAGCAAGAGCCTTTGGCTTGTGTGCCAGTGGGGCATTTTTTGTTTTGCATGTATGCAACTACAGCCTATAAGCATTTGATTTGCTTTGCTTCGGGAGTTTTTGCTTCAGATTTCTGTATGTGTCTGTGCCTGAAGCTTAAAGCCTTAAATATGTATGACCCATCTCAATGAAGCAGTATAGCTCCAAGCAGTTTTCTTAAAAACCAATATCGGTCCTCTTACACGTCCTAACAAATGACAAAACATGAATTACCTCCCTCTCTCTCTCACGCACACACACACACACACATGAACAGATATATGAACACATGCCTTTACAATTGTTGGACTGCTTTTATATTCTCCACACACACACACACACACACACACACACACTGACAGCCTTCGACTCCCCAGGATGTGGGATATCTCCCAGCTCTCCCTGGATTGCGGTGGTGAGAAATGGTCATGCAACAATGAGCCAGTGAAAGACACCGACACAGTGAGAGAAAAGCAGGGGGGGGGGGGGGGGGGGGGGGCGATAAGGAGAGGGTGAGGAAGATGCTAAGCAGCTTTAAGACAATGTGGAGGGGGAGGCTCGTGTGAAGCCCAACTGGCTGCTGCTAACCCATATCACTGCTCCACTTACCGGGAACACACCCCCGCAGACATTGATGCACACGCAAACATATGCATGTAAAACCACACTCCGCCCACACGTACCCTCCTATCGCTGCTGCACATGGCCAACCACGAGCTGGTTCCCACATATATCCTAAGGAGGCAGAGCAGATAGAATCTGCTTGGAACCCGTGAAGGGTGGGCTGGTAAGAGAGCGGAGGAGCAGGAGGACTCCGACCAACCGATGAGGGACGGCACGGGGAGAAAGCCCGTTGCCTCAACACAGCACTTAGCGGGCGCACAGAAAGCATTTCCAGAAGCAAAACTCCTTTTTACGCTGCCTACAGGGCACCAGTGAAAGTGGATTTGAAAGAGGCTCCGTTTTGCGTGGACCTGAAATGCCGTTTATGTGCGAACCAAAGGATGAAACGCATAGAGAAAGCAACTTTTGCAAAAATAACCGTGTTCATGTGGACGAGGTGTTGTGCCCAGCAAGTTGTGATCATGGCGAATGGCGCGACTCAGTTAACATCATCACATCCTCCATTTTTGACTTTCAAATGGTGTGCTTGGCTGAAACATGCAAATCCACTGATTTCCAGGTTCACGGATGAAATGAAAAGCTTTTAGCCCAAAAAAAAATGTTGCTATAAAAATGCTCTGTATACTCTGATTCAGAACCAGGGAAACGGACATCTTTGCTGCATATTCTCCACTTAATTGCCAATTACAGCTTTCTGCCATCACACATAAGTGGATCACAGGTAACTGGCTCCAGATATCAATTCTTTTGTTAGGAAATAATTACAAATGTACTAAACTATTGATTTAATTGTAATGTCAGGGAGCACAAAAGCTCTTCACGAATAGTGATCTGTGGAATGAAATTATTATGACGAACCCAGTTAACATTGAAAGGAAAACTAACCTACTTAAACATACTATGATTACTTTCCTGCCTCTTTGAAAAAATAGCAAAGCACAAATGACAAACTAGCCGTGGGCGCTGCATGCTTGCCTGCGTATTGTGCAGCAGGTGTCGGGTGTCTGAGCCTCTGGTTGAGTTCCGAGCTCTGCCGAGGCTGGGGAGGCACCCGACGGGCCGCCCGAGGCAGGACGCCAGATGCTCCGCCTGCAGGTTACGCCACCGCTCACTTCTCATCTCCTGTTACGCACATCGTTCTCAACTTTAAGCTCACTGGAGAAGCGGGGTGAATTTGGGGAGAGGATCTTTAAAAGCACTCCCTGTGGTGGTGTCCTGATATAAAAACAAATATAAAAGGTTGTTGGTACTTTAGCAGAAGCACATTAGCACATCAAACGTAGATTTGGCATCTTCTGTCAAACGTTTCATCATCGAAGGAAGGAAAAATATTATCCGTTGCTGGCACGAGGCTGTATTCCGCGCTACTTACCCGACGCGTGTGCACTGATTTCACATAAATATGTAAAATGACCACAACCTCATGAGAGCACACGCGTGGCGTAGATGCGACCGCCATTGAAACAGTTAGATTTAGTTTGTCATGATAAAACATGCAGGATTGAGCTGAAAACGAGGACAAATCACAAAGAAACACAAAACAAACCTAACTTTTGAATACGTCAATATATCCCGACATGAATAGTCTTTCTTTCTTTTTGTAATTACCAGTGACGTAGCGTAGTGACTAATTGGCTGTTGACTGCTGTTGTTCCTGAATACCGCCTTGTAATTCTAGACATGACGAGCCGCGGCCGCGTAGCGCGCGTCCGCCCGGCGTGCGCTCCGCTCGTGCATTCATGCCGCATCGCCGGAGTCCTCCACAAGCTGCCGGCCTGAAAGATTCATCGTGATGATTTGGACGGAGCGGCGTCAGAAGAAGGCCAGAGAGAGGACACTCTCGCTACATTTTGCAGCTTTTAACAAGCTCCAACAAGATGGCGGAGCCTGCAGCTTCACTGCAGGAACCGTAGAGGGCCCAAACGCAAACCTCGAGCAGCATCGTGGACTTGGTACCAGCCTGCTGAATAACAACAATAACCTCTGCATGGATGGGTTTAATCACTTAGCCCTGAAACAAAGTTATGCACCTACATGGAATCCTTGTCGATGTGGAATTGCAAATGCAGAGCGATATCCCAGATAAGCCGTCAGAGACCGTATGAATAATTGAGAGTTATTGCTAATGGTTCATACCTGCGGTTTGGCATGTTCTGCCGGCTAGATGCTTGGCGAGAGACGGTCTGACTTCTGTATTTTACTGTCTTTCTTCAGGTGGGATTCCAGTATTTTTTGCCTCAAATGCTGAGGGAATCAATTGTAACCTGCTGCTTGATGTCATAAATGTAGAGACTGTGCACACATTTTAAATATTATTTAAATATTGGGCTTTTGCAAGGTGAGATAAACAAAGGTAAATAAAGCATGAACGCAGTAAGTGGAAACAGTTGGATTGTGATAAATCGCTCCCACACACTTACATACACAAACACAAACACACAAAGCCATTTCGATAAGAGATATGTGTAGCTGCAGGCCATTACTCCCCCAGAGGCAAGAGGCAGCTTGACTGGGAGCTAATGGATAGAACCATTACAGCCAAGGGGAGCCCATGTTTCACCATTAGATAAGGAATCAATTATACGTGTATATGTTGCTTTCGCCCTTCGTCTCCCTTATCCTTGGCCTGCAGCTCGCAACTCAAGCTCTTATTATGAATACGGCGCCCGAGGTGAAGTCCCACAGTCATGGTGAGATAGTTCAGAAAGATCCTCCTTTAGGTCTGTCTTCATTCCCAACACATTCCAAATGCAGAGCTGCTGTGCTTTGAGATTTCACACATTGGTGAAAATATCAGTGAATATGATTCATAGGAAATAGGCTGGAAAAATGCCACATGACCTTTATTCCGGTGTACAAGGCTGCGTTTTATTAATTCATTTATGTCGAATAGGGGGTTACGAATCCAGAGTGCCAAATGGTGATTCCCACAGAGACCGGATGCACCTACGTGAAGTGAAATGAAGAGTAAAGTGAGCTAAAGGGAGAGTCCTCTCTCACCTGTGTCCCTTCTCCTTAGTCCCTGCCCAGAGGTCTGCAGAGCAGAGAGGCAAAGAAAGACACAAACAACGACTGAGCACATCAATATATCAATAAATCAATATACACAAATGCATACATTTCACAAAAGGTCACTCGTACCACCTGTGACGGTTTGACATAACTCCACAAAGATCCTCTCTTCTGGATGCAGAGGCGATGATTTCAAACAACAAGGGAGCACAAGTCAGCCAAGGCAATACTCAGGAACGTCGGCCCCTCTAGGACTTTAGTTTTAAAACATACGTTGAGGTTGTTTAGATGGCCGTGGATTGGAGTCACGCTGCTGCACAAGTCATATAGATAGATAATAGAGACACTTCAGGTCCTGGGTTTAAACCTGTCTCCATAGCAACTGTGGCTAGGTCGTTGTTGACATTGCTGAGATGACAAGAATTTTATTCTTTCATTGCTCGAGCAGCAACAATAAGTAATTGTAAGGACAATCAATGCAAGTTGCTCATTGTGATGGCGGTTCTCAAATGAAGTTCTCCAAAAACAGTTTTATTTTGCTGTTCTTAACTCGGAAGACAAAAACGGCCGCGTAAAAGTGACTGCAGAACGGTTTGCCAATTTATGTTGAAAAGGAAAGTTTAGAGCAAATAATTGGTGTTAAGGATTAGACTCAGCTATTGAATTGGTGAAATTACTGCTGCCGGAATGCACATCATCCAAAATGAATCAAAAGAACAAGTAAATACTGTTTTTTGATCTCGCATTAATAGCAAACGTCAAATTAAAACAGATGCGGATAAAATCCAAAAATGAAAAATATAATACGGTGCGTCCTCTTCCAAATGAAAGCAGGGGATGGGGAATATATTGTATGTCCATTTGAACGTATACATGCATGTAGTTTTGCACTCTGAACGACGGGCTTGAGCTACTTCCTCAGCACAAGGTCACATCAAGGTAAATGGAATGGATTTCCAAAGGATGAGGTTACCCGACCACATGCAAGCTCTTGCACGCACAAACACACAAACGTGATGTCTTATTCCGGCGCACAATAAAAGCTGAATGTTGTTAAAGTTTGCGGGTTGCAGAAAGGACTCAGGCAGCAGTGTTTTCTCCGATAAATGTCTTATTTAACAATCTTCCCCGGACATCCTAATTGTGGTGTTGGCTTGTGTTTCAGTGCGCTGAACTGGAAAACCCTGGCATCTGTGCTGCTCCCTTTCCTCCTCCCACCTCTCTCTCCTTCTCCTCCAATCCCCCTTTTCTCTTGCTTCCAAATTCCCTCCACCCACATCCCCAACGACGTCCCCGTCCTCCCACGTATTATCACTTAGATCTGGTGAGAATATCCGTCTCGGAAGTGGAACCCCGAGCTTTTCACAGCTCACACAAGCTGAGCATCTGCTGTGTGAATCTTCCACGCCAAGTCGTAACAAAAACAAACAAATTACAACACAACTGCTTTTACATGGAGACGCGCGCCTGCAAAATTGTGTATTTTGAGAGAAAATCACAGTGTGAGAAGTTCCCTGACGTCAGCGGGTACACTGAATTATTCACGCTTAGGGAAACACTTCCATGGGTCTATTTTCGGTGCCGCCCAGCGAAAGGAGCCGCGAGCCCTTTTTATGAGCTCTAAATGGCGTCCAGTGCATTCACCCCTGCGAATAAAGCCGGCGCCGGTCTTGTTTCAGTGGAACCCACCATTACTCACCCATTGTTTGCCACGGCACTTTGTCGAGAAATAATTCACACCGGGTCTCTGCGCTCCTCGTGGTCGCATCCGGCAGAAATGGCGCCGCAGTGTCACTTTGTGCGAAGCAAAATGAATGCGGCGCATCATCCAAACCGCTGACACGTGTTTGTGGGAGCGATATTGGACTGATTAATCTGGCATTTAATAAGAGGACAATATTTTATTTTACCATTCCAGTTGACCAAGAAACCTAATTAAGAAGCCTTTTCTTCATGCAAACATTGGATACGCTTTATTCTGTAACCTGGATTTAAGAACTAATTATAGTAATCATAGTCATGTAGTAATAAACAGATTAGATTAGTTTCTTGTTAAATAAAATATGTTAGTGTCTCAAACATTGTCATTTCAAACAAGTCAGTTTTTGTGATATGAGGAAATTGCAGACCACAGTTTGCAGGAAATAAAAGTAGGTTCACTTTGTGAGGCAGGTTGCAAAGAAATCCCAAACTACACAAAGAACCCTGAAAAGTACTGGTAAAAAAAAAGTAGCTGTATTTATGAGAGCCCTCGTTAAGTTTATCGCCAAAACAGATTGCGTGTGTGGAGTGTGGCCCCTCTCAGGAGGAACTAGAGATACACTTTCACATCCATTCCAATTCACTTTTATCACTAAAGGACAAAAAAACAATACGCGCACATCACTACGTCGAAATGTTATTGCCTGTGTTTGCATTGGTTTCATGCATGACCCGAGCAGTGGTCTCCTGGGTTAAAGCCCTGCGATGTCTGATCCCGCTAACCCCCCCTCCCCCCGCCGACTGGACTAATACCCTCGTTATCTTACCAATTTAGCAGCTTCAACGACTGTTGCTTGATGTGCTGTGTCCGTGTTGCTTTTCCCTCGTTAGCCCGCTGTACTAAATCACGGGCCGAATGCACAAACGTCCTCGTCCAGTGAATCGATTACTAGTTACAAACAATTACAGCGTTGTCTCCTGCCCACCGGGCGGAAATAAGCTGCAAATGTGACTCAAATATTCCCCTGGTCCGTCATACATTGCAGGCAAGTCCACGTGAGCATGCGGGGGAGTGTTAATGCTCTCATTTTGATAGGCTTTGTCTCTCATTAAAGGAGCTCCGTTTCTTAAGACGTTCATGCATCTCATGGATACAGATTAAAGCGCCATGTGAGTCGCCGCGTTGGGAGGTTGAACATCCCCTGCAGGACCAACCAGCAAGACGGGATAAAACACCTACTAAGAGGCTCATTTTAACTGGTGGTTGAGCTTAAGGGGTTGATTAGAGTTTTACAACAGTCCGTTGAATATATACAAAAAGGTACAGAAAAAGTGCAACACGGACGGTCGGATTTCGGACGCGGAGAAATGAGCGCTTGTGGACGTATTATATTCATATAAATGTGATTTAAAGAACTTATGCAATACCGCTCATCGTGTGCGGTTGCATTTTAAACTTTTTAAGCCTTTGCTGAAAGCTGTTGAGTGACTTCTATAAATGCGGGTCCTTCACCCGTTGACCCGTTGCCTTCATCCTCCCTGAGCAGCTCGAGGTTTGGAGCAGGTATTATTTTCATGTTCCAGTTGGCCGCAGGAAGCTTTGTTGTTAGAGAATTCCTGCCAGACAGTGAGCTTTGAAATCCAGACGTCTCAACACCTGGTAAGGAATTCATTTACACTTGAGTGTAGAGCAGTTCAACTCTGTGCAGATGGTCGTTCCTTCAGAAGAGGTAATACAACCGCTGCCCCCCCCCCTCCCATTTCTTTGATGCACTATGTATGTTCTGCGAGGTTTAGCTTAGACTCACCGATGTTGCTCTCTCTCAACCTCTACATCTGCTAAGAATCCACCCTTCTGTTGTGTTACACACCTGTAAAGAAAGAATTGTTTGCCAATGAATAAATAAATGTTTAACGCGTGCCACGTGGACGTGGGGCCCCCGGTACGCGCTGCTCTGCGTCGTATATATCTGTGTTTTAAACCCAACACGATGCATCAGAAATAATTAACAATTTTGTGGTGCAACGTATAAACGCATCTCGTGCTTTGTCCGGTTGTCTTTTCGATATGTTCCCAAAATTAATCTTGCACACTGTTATCTGATAAAAGCTTCTAATTCAGTACAATTTACTGTAATTTTAGACCAATCTCTATCGGCGAAGAGCTGTGCAAAAGTGGAAAATGTCCGTATATGAATCAATTACATTTTAATTTCCCTGGAACTTAGTCTGTGGCAACTCTAAGTCATTCCTACCCTTTGCCGGTATCCCGGCCTCAGGCGATCACATACAGCATGTCAACAACAAGCAGATTGTGAAATCAGCTGCTACAGTGAAAATCATGGTCATCTTTTTCTCCGAGGGGACAGACAGTGGTCTCGATTGTTTGACCGACCAGAGCGACGTGAACATCTATTTTCACTGCGTGATTTGGAACGTGACAAGCAGTGAGATTTGTACACGATAAATAGCTGCAGATAAACAGTGACGAGTGTGACTTTAACGGATTGGCTCCGGCCAGATAAGGATTCTGCTGAATAAAACGTCTGCAGGCAACAACGTTCACACACTCCCGACACCAGCATGGGCTTGGTTGAGGACCTTTCCGTGGAGCTCTATAGGTTTAACTTCCTGATGAGATGAACCATGGCACCGAGAAGGGAAGCTGCTGTGATGCGATCCCAAAAGGACCCGTGCAGCACGTTGGCGCACTTTTCTGATTGGTGGCAGATTCTGCTCACGACGTTCAAGCCGTCCCGGCGTCCCTCAGTCATTCTTTTATTCAACGGTTTGCTTTATCTTAGACACACTGTCTTTCCCTTGCTTCCGTTTCACTTTGCCTTCCCGTGAGGGATAAACGTATGAACGATGAACAAACGCCGCCTTATTTCTGCATGTTTCCCACTTCTGTGAGTGTCTCTCGATACGTTCCTAAACGTCCACTTCCCTCCAGTGGCAAGCCCCCCGAATAAGGAAAGGCAATTATCACTAGAAGATTACACATGATTATTTCTTTACTTGAAAATATTGTTGATGCTATTTTTTTGTTTTGGAGGCAAAGTGATGAAACAGCAAGGGAACCTAGCGTTGGCTCAGTGCTGTCTGATGGAGCGGGACTTGTTCATTTATACCCCCCTTGTTTCCACCCACCTTATTCTCTCTTTTCTCTGTTCCTCTCCTCTCCCTCTCTTGGGCCTTTCTTCATCATTCCCCCGTACGTAAGACGTAGATGGGCAGTTGCTTAGTGTGAGTACAGATGTTGATGCCGTATGGGAAGGTGGGGATCGCCTTGCAATTCTTCTTGTTACCCTTTTCTCTTGAAAACATGCTGTCACACACACAAATCATGTTAAAGCCATTCATTTTAACACTCAAAACAAATTCACTCAAGGTAAAAGGTTATTTTGCCGCTGCAACATCTGTGCACGTTGGAATCCAATCGCAAAGCGTCCTTCGCCACACATTACGCTGGTACATTTGCTCTGACACACTGTGCACCATCAACCTGCACTCCATGACGTGAGCCGGGTTGAGAGCGGCCATATCGGTGGCACGGTCAGCATTACGAGTGTAATCCTGGACATGATTTAGTGCTCGCAGACAGAAAGCTGATTATGTGTCATAACAGCCTGTGTGTCACCCTGCGGCGCTGAATACCGGCATCCGTAGGTACTGCAGTACTAAATACTGTGGTTCTAATTCCATTATGTATTTCAATATTCTACATGTATCATATTCTGTGCAACTGCTGGTCAGATTTAAAGCAATCGTCCTTATTTTTTCGGTTGCAGCTTTACAAGAGCAGTGAATCGCTCTTGGATTGTAAAACGTTTTTTTTTCCAGCACTGTTGTGGCTCAAGGGAAAAACCCAAAGGTGGGATTTCAAAGTAAATTCCCCATGCGCGCTTTAATATAGTCATCTGAAAAAAAACAAAATGCCCATAACCGTGTGACAAAATGAAAAAGGTTTAAGATGCTTTGGTTCCTGTCCCTCAGTGCTGTGCGTCCTTCTAAAGACTAAAAGATAAACGCTAAACAACCAGCACATGTTTGCAACACAAGAGTTGGGATTTGATATTACAATCCTCCCAATGACGACGAGCAAAAGGAGGATCTTTGTTTCCGCTTCTTCTTCAGGGGATCAGCAACGGAGGGATTTCCACTGTTTCAGCTGGAACTGACGTATTGAAACGACAAAACGATGCGTCGGGGTGCAGGCCTTCGGCGCCAAGACTCGGCGCAAAACGAAGCCGCAGTCAACCAATAGGCCCGTGCCTGCCTGGGTGTGTGCGCCTCGGCCCGGGGGCGGCGGCGTTGCAGGGAGGAGAGGCCGCTCCCCCCCCGCCTGCTGCTGTCGCGGAGGCTTGTCCCTGTCAGCGAGATAAATGACATGCCAGCCACCCTGCTGTCTGCTTGATACCTGAGAGACAGAGACGCCGGTGACGCCCTTCAAGCGCTGCACACCATCAAGCCTGCGCGTGCGACTGCACGTGGTGTTGTGGCAGCATGGAGATGAGCTGCGGCAGAGTCCGTGTGCTCGCTCACGTATGCGTTCCATTCAGAGGAGCGGCCTCCCTCTGCAGTTTACAGGTCGATGGAGGGAAACGGTCCGTTCTCGACGCGCATCGGCAGCCGAAGCGGGTCGGACCCCCGTTGGCAATACGTGCACACGTTTTCTTGTTTAAGCAGAGCAATGGCCAGCATGCATGTAGAGGATTCATAGCTTCATATGAGCGTTCATTCGACTAATTGGTGGTTTTAGGTTGAGCTTTTCCTATATATTGGAATAATCAATTTGAAGTGCAATACAACTGGACAAAATGTCCGAACACATATCCTGCTGTTGTCTAATAACCACACAGCATCATGTGATGATTGCATCGTGGGTCTGCAATCAATGATCTGGAGGACGATCAATAATACATTGAATTGCATATTAATATGAAGTCAAGTTATTTCCAAGTTCCACAGAGTCATGTTTATGTTGATTTAGACGCACAATCTATTGTGGGAGAATATGATTTGTATTTTGTATGAGCGCGTTCATCTTCTTCTAATCTGTTAGACAATCGTGCTTTTGTGTACAACGTCACAGCTGCAATGGGAATAGAAAGAGTTGAAGTTCTTCCGGCGCCACGCGGCCCTTCAAATTCCTGTCAAAAGCAGCAGTGAGCGGCGGCGATTACGAGACAAACATTTGCTCCGGAGTTAATTTGCGATGCCAAACAGCCCTTTTTTCCTTTTTGGCACTCGGCGAGAGCGATGGTGCCAAAAGGCTTCACTTTGAGGCCATAATACTGCCTCGCGAGTTCATAACACACTTCTCCGAGAGCTTCGCCGCTGCCAAACCACAGCTACGCTCCCATCTCCCTCTGCCCCCCCCCCCCCCCCCCCCCCCCCACAGGTGGGGCGCCTGACCTTTTGTGAGCGGCCACCTGCAGAATGTCAGCGCGGCGTAAAGTGTTAGCGATCTCACTTTGCGATGGCATTTTCTAAAAGCCGGACCCCCCCGGGGCTGAGGGCGGGGGTACGCATGGGCATTCACTCACACGTGGGCTTGAATCAATATAAAGGAGAACCCTTCCAACTCATTAGTACCTTTCGATTTTTGGGGTGTCCTGATACTTTTGCATCCTACCAGTTTTTTTTCGATATGCAGAGTAGGTCCCACGGATTAAAGTCCAAACTGGCTCTGTCTATTCAAATAGAAAAAATAAACAACAAGAAAAAGATTAACAGTCATCCTTTGATAGGCTCGATTATGAATCAGACTGTCTAGTCAGTCTTTCAGCCGCAAGGCCTAAAAATTGAAGGGTTTTTTGTGTACAGTGCGATCCTCTTAATCCCCCCCGGCTGTTTGGACCCTTTAACTGAAATAATATCTGTCTCTGAAAGCAGGATAATGAAGGCGTGCTTCAGGGAGCTGGGACAGGCGACCGATACAATCTTAATGTCGTCGAATCCACCGAGCGAAAAGGAGGGTTGCGCGTGGATGAACGCGGGCGTCGCATAGAGGCGCGGCACCCGGGGCCGCTCAAAACGAAACCCCACCACGCTGCTTCTCTGCACACTCCACCGAGCCCCCGACCTTCACCCCCCCGAGTGCCTGGTGAACTCTCCCGCCTACTAACTGAGCTCTCATTGGCCAATGCGGCCCCGTTACTCCAGTAAGCCACCGCGTGGCCCCCGGCAGTGGCTTCTGGTTCTGAAGAAAGCCCGCAGAGTGCCGCCCCCAATGACGGCTCTCCCTCCGAACCCGTGCGTCCGAGATCTCGGGACAAGAGGGCTGAGATGAGGGGCGCTTCAATTAAAGCTTCCCGCTGAATAAGTTATGTCTTTCTAACAGCCCTCAGGAAATAGTCATGAATATATAAAAGGGGAAATATGCATTCATCAAATTCTGCTTTCCTCCTGGTCACACAGTGCAGGTAAGAAATGACAAGGAGATTGAAAGAAAAGGGGGGGGGGGGGGGCGAAAAAGGCTTTCGGCCCAGCTCGCCTGCAGGGATGTGGCATAAAAACAACATTTTTTAAATGCGTTTCAATATTTCAATCAAAGAAGGTCATCATCAACTGTGACAGTCGACACCATGAACCTCATACAAGCCAAGAAAAAAGACTCCTCGAGGTTTTAATGAGGCAGATTTTATATTGTGCGAGTGGGGATATAGTTTACAGCAGGCAATAATAGAAGGACTATTGTCTTTCAAACACGCACTGATATATAATCACAGTTCTGACAGAAATGTGGAGAATGAGATTGAAAAATCTCTTAGATCAGTGAGGTGGGCAGTTTTTAATCTTTTCTGCTGTTTTTTTTCTAAAAATCTTTATATCACAGGCAAAAATAATGCCAGCGTAAGTGTGTTGTGACTGAGGATAATCAACACCTTTACTTTCCATCTCACATTTCAATTTACTTTATGGAAATTCAATGGATTAAGAAAAATCAAGTGCAGTATTGCCAGATCTAGTTTGTCATGGTTAGCAATGTAAGCATGATCCCTTTGGAAGATTTGGAAGGAGTTCATCTTGTGTTCTAGTCTTGAATACATCAAACTGTGACCAACTCGTTGACTCTTTGATCGGCCTCAACACGCCGGCTCCAACGCGACAACACGCGTGTTCCTTGTTGTCAAAGATCTCCGGCGGATTGAGCGATTCGTTGGATTCTGCTCCTGGCGTTTTGGGGTCCGCATGAATATTCCTGGCGTGAAGCGGCTCCCTCGGAGTTTGGATGCTGCCGGGGTGGTGGGGTGGGGGGGTCACTGTGACAACTGATGGGATTTAATGCTGACGGATGACTGTGCGACAGAGAGAGGTGGGTGGGTGGGGGGGGGGGGGGGGGGACGAGGGCCACCACCAGCGCAGTTTGACACCGAGCGTATATCTTCATTTTCAGCCTCAAACTGTCATCCGTGTGGCGGAGCAGCGCGCACGACCCCGCGGCACAGACTCACATGCACTGGTGCAGGGAGAGGGTGCGGCGCCCCCCCACCCCCCACACACACACACATCCAGATGTTGCTCAAATAAAGAGATATTGAGTAAATGTAAGAAAATGTCCTTTCTGTCTGGTTTCAGTGTGCATTTTTATTCCGCCGGCACTCTGAGCAGGAGGGCCGTCCTCTGCGGTAGATTAGTTTTTACCATCCCGGGTGAGAAGATGGAATGCACCAATTAACGTGACTTTTGACAAATTAACTTCAGCACGAGTTCCCCTTAGGAACCAAACTGCTGGGATTTATAATATTTGCTGTTTATTCTGATAGACGGCAGCCTCATTTTCCTGCGGAGAAAGGAGTGAACCGATGGTTAATTGTGGGATTCAGTCACAGTTTTTAGGCTGTTAAGAGCCCAAGGATTCAGCCCTTCTCTCTTTAATGTTTAATGCAACGGTGACTAAGAGGGAAAGAAGCGAGCGAGGACGTCACGCAGTGTGAATGTGCTAATTCTGGTCCAAAGCACTTGGGCTCCCATTCAGTTTCTGTAAGATAAAACCAAGCTCAGCCAGCCGGCCAAAAATATTACTTGGATGCTGGTCCACATTCTCGTGTCTCACTCAAATCATCCGTGGATGAAAACATTGTTTATTGGCAGCGGGACCCAAATGTCTTCGACATGAGGAGAATTCTAGTTGAACGAATGAGAATTCAGCCCGGTTCACTGAACCCAAGAGCCGCTGACGCAAAGCAAACAACGCACAGGGAGAGAAATGCGGCATTTCCTCGATCTTTACGGGATGACAAAGACAGTTCAGCGACTGTCACAACACGCCGTGCCGCTCTCTGCCTGCAGCCGTTAGCTTGGCTGCTTAGACGGAGCTGAAATGGGCCGGAGCGAAGAGACTCAAAACCTACAGCCAACAACATACTCGACGCGCTGCCTCTCTGTGACATTTCAACTGTGGCTTGGGGGCCGTGTGGAGACATTTGATGTGTTTGTGTGTGCATGCAAGTCTATACATGCACGTTCGTTTATGTGCATGAATTGTTAATGTGACAGCGTGATGGGACGTTAACGTATAACTTTGCTATCAGAACACGTCAGAACGTCTTTTTGGAGCCATGATTGATGGAAAATTTGCACGACACAGTAACAACACAAGATTAAAAAACACAACATGTTGTGTAACGTCACGCAGAGAGTTTAGGGCCAGAATGCGTCCTAAAGCAACACAGGCCGTCACGCAGTACTGTGGTTCAAAGCTGCGTGCGGCAAATCCCAGCTTCAAGATGCTGTGGAAATCATTAAACAGCACATTTCACTTTGAGCTCCATTCATAATGAATCCGCACTGGTTTGCTGCTGCAAGCCGGGTCAATGGTACTATATTAAGGCTTAAGATTCATGTGAAGAAATAAATAAATAGCATTAAGTTTAAATCCCGAGGGTGCACATTCTGTACTTGACTTGACTTTATTAAATATAAAATGTGTGACCTAAGCACACAAAGTTCACCAAGTGAAAATGAAAAAACATTTCCAGTTAAATCCTTTGTCATCTGTCTGTGTTTGTCTTGCTGGCATTTCATTGGGTAAGAAGAATCTTGAGGCTTAAAAAATATATATTGTTATTAGAAATACACGAAATGACCTGTGTTTCTTCACAGCCGATGATTCTTTTAACTTGCATACCTTCGTACATAAAATGCATGAGCAACGTTTCTTACGTAACTTCGTATGACGTCTACGTGAGCTCATGTGACTCCACGTTGAGTTGGTGTTTCCCACAGGACACAAACACCGGTCTCAAACAGATAGTGGTTGTTTTTAACTTTGCCGATATCACAACTGTCCCTCAGACAGATTCATGGATTGTTGGAAATCATCTACTGCCAACCGACAAAATAGAAATACCCAATTATCTCAAAACAACCAGTATTGTTGAAAATTCACAGCGGCTGACTGAGAAAGTCATTTTTCATGGACTTCACAGAATTTCTATTTTTGTTTAGAAAAGTAGAATAAACGTATATTTCTTTACTTTAATGCCCATTAAATGCAGCTGTTCTTTGCACACAAACACAGATGTTCACACACTGTCGCACAAAGCGTCGGTAGCACCAGAACTTTTCCAGTTTAATGATCCATTCTTGAGATGCAATTAGACAACCTGTCAGCAGTCACTGTGTGTGTGTGTGTGTGTGTGTGTGAGAGAGTTCATGTAGCTGTCATTGTGTGGGCATTTGTGTTTGCCTCTCCTGAGGTGTAATTACTGGTGGTGCTGCCACACGGGCCGACCAGGAGAGGAGCGCTGGCAGTAATTGGCTGGATTGGACCTGCAGAGAAACACGTGTACAGCAGAGGAACAGACAGGAGGACACAAAGAGCCCCGGGACCGAGGGGACAACGTCTCTCCTCTGGCGTGGAGAGAGAGGAGACGGAGACTCAGACATCCATCTGGTACCGTCGACGCGGAAGGAGCCACATGTGAGCATCGGGTGGGGGGGCCGAGCTCGGCGCCGACCCGCGGCGATAAGCGAGGCGTTCGGCAGTGAAAGGAAACATTTCGCGAGCGAAGCCGGACTAGTTGCCATCCGACCAGCACCCACGATCTTAAACTTCCCCTGACCGCAACGATGGAGGAGTCGGCTAATTAGACGCTCGCGTGCATCCTGCGGTCTGCTTTTGATGACTTGTTGGAATCCGTCCAGCGTTCTAACTAATCGGAGGCGCGATAAGCCCGTTAGTGTGCGTTAAAGCATGCTCCAGCATCTCCTGGTGCTCATGTATTCATCGGCAAGCTGTTGGCCTTCCTTACGTCAGCGCTTCTTGACCCATGGGGACCAGAACCTGATCCATACTGTCCCTGTCAGCCAGATGCTAATGAGGCCGAAGCCCAAGTGCCCCCCTCCACATCTGTCATGCAACGTCGCAACAAACGGACAGAACAAACGGATGGTTTGCGGGACAAAAGGTGGAGTGATCCCTCCGAAGCAAAACAGGCCCAGCTGTTCCTCCATCCAGCTGTTTCTCCCTGGCCGGCCTCCTTCCACACACCTGCACTTCCTTTTAGCTGTAATGGAACAAAGGCGACTCGAGATGGCTGTCTTCCATTTGCAGAAAATCACAGACTTCCAGTTGAGATAAATTGAGTGGAAGGGTGGCGTTGAGGTAGCGCGTCGCTGTGGGTCACATCTGCATGTTTTGTACTAACAACAGGGAGGAGGCGCCGTAAAGATTGTTCATTTCAGAGATGAGATTATTCAACGATTGTCTCGAACTGTGCAAACAAAATGAGAAGCTTCTGTAATTATTGCCCGAGGCAAATGTATTATAAGCATTTTACATAAGTAATTACCTGCAATATTAACACGTCGCTTTTTCAACAACAGCATTTAGCTCATTAGAAAAGTGCTTCACTATCAAGTGAAATCGAAATGTTCACGGATTAGAAATGTATATTCTCCGTCATTTCATTTTCAGTAATTCCACCAAACGCACTATTTAAGTCACGTGGATGTGTGCGCACACACTGTGAGTTGCTGATGCAGCTCATGGCATCCGTATCAGATCCAGATCGCAAACCCACAGGGGACAGAAAAGGCAATTGAACAAAATTTGACATGCAAAAAATAACTAATAAGATCGTATAGATCCACAGCGGTCAGACACACGGAAGCACGAACGAGGAGAGGAGACACTGACGCTCACACGTTGGATAAATGGAGGGATTCTGGGGAGAGTCACTGAGGGCGAGATAGAGGCCGATATCAACAGATGGATCGGTGCGGTGAATGAAAGAGGACGCAGTTTCCAATAAGGAAAGCACACACGGATGCATAAATATGAGACAAGGAAAACCTTCCTGGGCTTATCAGTGCTTGGGGAATAGACCCTTATCATCGTAATCGTTCTGCATCTTAATGTGCGCAGATAAACTGTCTACAACACATGCTGCACCTAAACCCGCCTCCGGATTTCCACCCAACACTTTTACTTTTGCATGCTGCTGTGTTTGTAACTACTAACATGCGGCGATCAGAACCTTTAAAGGATCTGGTGGTGAAAACGTTACGCCGAACCGCGTCGGCCCCGCGTGAAACCAAGGCGTGAAACCCACCGTGCAAACCACCAAACCACAAGCACTTGTTTGGCTGCATTATTGACAATGGGATTAGGTTAAAAAACTGTTGGAGGTTTATTCTGAAAGTAAACTGTATTCATGTGAAGGGGCAGCGCGGTCCGAACTACACTGGAAGACAAAGACGAATGTGCAGAGGAATATATATAAAAGCAAGATAAATATATATATATATATATATACATGTGAATATATTCACAGCGCTGTGATGCGCCTGTGGAGCAGTCTGACAAATTACCTTTAATAGGAAATAAGGAAATGACCGTGAGACAAAAGTTGGTGTTGGTGAATCTCCGTCTGTACAACCGGAGAGACGTAGTGCATAAGAGAAGTGCCGCTTGGGTGCAGCGTGGTTAAACTTTCATCACGTTACTCTTCTGCATGATGGATGGAATTATATAACTTGCTGCTTTAAATAGGAGCCGAGAGTGATATTAGTATTTTTACTTGGTTTACACTTCCTCACCCGGCTGATCTGGTTCT
The DNA here is from genome assembly GCF_964276395.1 of Gasterosteus aculeatus. NCBI lineage: Eukaryota > Metazoa > Chordata > Actinopteri > Perciformes > Gasterosteidae > Gasterosteus > Gasterosteus aculeatus. The sequence continues at coordinate 17,611,816 of NC_135693.1, read as the reverse complement.
TTTGAGAGGAGTGAATGCGTGTGACCAGCAGGAAGGGACGTTACTGGACGCTCAAAGGCGAAGACGTCGAGGTACGGTAGGAGCCGATGTACGAGGATACTTTGCACTGAACCATCCGACCCTTGAAGTCCACGGAGAGGCGGACGAAAGAGAAGCAGCCGGTTATCCTGAAAGAATTTTGGATGTAATCCGTCTGTTCTTGCATAATTTAAACTTTCCAACGGACAACTTGTCTAAATGAAAGCCAGAGTTGTTACAGCTTCTGAGCTCTGCCCTGCGATCCAAGCAAGGTCACTTTTACACACACACACACACACACACACACACACACACACACACACACACACCTACACACCTACTGTGTATGAAGAGACCAGATGGACGCTCTACACCAGCTCGACCGCATACGGCACTCATGTGACCCCGGCCACCTGGGCTCCGGAAGGTGACGGCGTGTCGCCGCAGTGAACACACACACACACACACGCACGCATACACACACACGCACACACAGCTGGACGCACGGTATGCAGCAAACCCAAACAGTGAATGGCCACGAACCTCCTGGTGCTGTTCACGTAAACGCTTCCCTTAAACAGGCCCCTGCATCTGATGTGATGATGAGTGATGGGCCGACGAAGGCTCCGCGGCGCGTGAGGAATATATTACCTGCACTCAAATATGATCAGCTAATTCTTACCTTCCTGACCGCTACGGCTCACTGAAGCAGTGGGGCCTTTATTGTCATTAATATACTGCAGGGAGATTAGACGTGAGGACACATTTTGACACAGATGTGCTACGTTCACAGCGGCTTCAATTTGCGGTGGTCTCCAGAATGTGGACCCCGGTAGATGTGTTGGTTTAGAGTCACAGCAGCATAAGAATATAGGATACATACACTCTGCTGATTGATGGTGATACATTTAAGAAGAAAGCGCAGCATTTATTTTGGCTTTCGCTCCATTTGCCGAGCAAACCCCTTCTTCCCTCTTTGTTGCACAATTCACTGCGCTTCATTTTCTGTTTCAGACGCGATGCCACGTTACATCAATGTCTCTCCAATATCTCCAATACATTATTGAAAGAAACTTTATGTAAAATGTGTAGATGTTTAAAATAGTGTGACACATAATTGATGATGTCTAATGTACTTTGTTCGAGAGCGAATGGATCCAAGGTGGACCACGGAGGACAGTGGTTTCTGCTACTGGTGCAATATGAATATTCACGTTGTTGTACTAATTAGATCGGTGTGGTGGAAGTATTAGAAACGTCCTTTGGTGTTGTATTCTAGTTGGATTACAGAGGGCGGTTGGTTCGTCCGTGGGAGACCAAGTGAAGTTGCTTTAAACTATTTCATCCACTTAAAAGAGAAGGTCACATGTTACTCATTAACCTTTGAAAAAAAAATGTAAATGTTTCAAGGTTTTAAGGAATAAGTAAGATACTTAAAGCTTAAGTAAAGCTTTTTGCAACATTTCAAATATCCTTTTTTAATGAAGTACTTTTATATCGTCCCTCTTGTATTAGTGCGTCAAAGAAAGTAGATGCATTGCGTTCAGGATCGTTTACTGTTTCATCAACACGCCATAAATGTTTATTTTCATTTGCACTGTTCTTGCTGAGGGCGACTCGATAATGGCCCACAATGCACCTGCACACGCTACCATCGATATCTTAGCGAGCGCACGTCAGCATGGAGGAGCTGTGCAACAAGTACCTGCCCCGGTGGATAATGCACGAGGGGGGGAGCTCCAAAACACACAGCTGGGGAGGGAATGCAGAGGTGGAAAGGAGAAAGGAACCGATCGACCGATGTACTTTGAGCTCATTGAGCACAAACTTGTCATCTCCTTTTACCGCCTCCCAAAGGCAGAAGGATGGAGGGAGGTGTTAGAAAAACACAAAGACTGATCCTCACTCGCTTGAGCAGACAAGCAATCTTTGGATTCCCATTTTTATCCACAGAGAAATCACAATCAAGACAAAGTAAGGAAACCATGATACGAGAATGAGACGGTTTTGTTTAGAAAGTAACTGCACTCCTGCTTGCACTGTGTTGTTCCCCTTCACGGTTAATTGGGGCTTTTTGATTGGCTGCTGTGGCTCGTATTGTTTTGTGATGTCAGCGGGGGGGATTAATGGCGGAAGAGCGTTGGCTTTTCTTTATTGTTGCTGTCAATCTGCATCCTTGAGGCAGAGAAACTGAAGAGTTTTCTTCCTCGCTTTGCCTGCAGGGAAACTGAGCTGCTTTCTTGTTGTTGAACAAAAAAGGATGATTGGGAAAATGTCATATATTTGTTTTGTGGAGTCGGTGCTATTTGTGTCTCATTCAAAAACACACGGATGTGTGTGCTGCACAAAAACATATTAGCTCAGTCATGCTTCTCATCGGTGTAGAAGGTGAAAGGAAAACGTGTTCCATCTTTTTTTTGGTAGATCATTTGTAAATGTATTTCTTTCGACTTTTTTTTTATCTTTAATGACGTCCTGAAATTGTGGTTTTGTTAACCCAATAGCCCGTTATTTAAAAATTTCATTTCCGAAGGAATAAAACCTGAAAAGCATCGCTGAAAGGATGAATCTATTATTTAAATTATAGTTTTTTATTTCCGAGTGAAAAATAAATCATCTCTAAATCCAATCATCCGTCCAAACATCCATCTTGATTTTAAAATTCTAGGTGGTGCTTATTCAAAAACACAGAACTCTCATTCACAAAATGTTGCTTCCAAAATAGTAATAATTTTCTTTCCCTTGAACAAAATGCTTCGTCACAGGGCTCCTCTTGCTTCCACCATTTCTACTTAAATGGCGTGTAGGATCGGCGTGTGGGATCGGCGTGTGATTGAATGTCAGCTCTGGCTGAATGGCCCACGGAGCCTCTGAAGACATGCAGAGGATTTAAAGCACGTCCCAACGAGGCTCTGACACACAACTGCTGCCACGTGATTCACTTTCTAGCAGTCGGCCGTCTTTTGTTCGTCGCTGGAGAGAAACTCGGCCGCCAGCTGAGAGACTCGTGCTGTAAAGAAGCTGCATTCAGACAGCGAAGCAAGCTGTGATCTGACCTGGATGATGATCAAATCCTCAGCAAAATAGTGACACATTTGCACAAGTGCTCTCCCATTTGACGCTGGTACGAAAGAAACAGTAGGGGCACATGATGTGTGTGTGTATTTTGCAGTCATGTTAGATTCATTTTGAAAGTTAGAAATGTCACAGTTAATAAATCCTCAGATCTTTTTAAAATGCCAAACACGAGTAGTTACAGCTTTTAAAAAGGAAATGATATTTGGACGGTAAGGCTCGAGCTTAAGACGTGTTATTATGATCAAACGTAAAGAGACTTATAATCTGAGTATCGGAGGCTTTTGTTTCGCATTCAGAGGCAGCAGAAGAAACGGAATGTTTCTCAACATCCTGCTATGAAAAACAAGTGAGAGTCGGCGATATAGAGTTTTTAGCCTGGATTCAGAGGTGCTAACGCGTAGCATGTTTGTTAACTCAAGGCAGGATTCCAGTTTAGTCTTAGAAAACGTTCTTATTACAAACCTGTTGCCATGTTTTACCACTTGTCAATGAAACAGGTGCTGGTCTGATTATTATGGTACTATTTTACGTGTTGTCCTTTGGGCCGCGGTGGCTATCGCTACCACAGCAAAACACACAAGTTAAAAGTTAAAACACAGGAGTTACTGCACGGGAGCCAAAATGTGCATCAATGTAGATCAGACAGAATCATTATGTGACTGAAAAAAATACCAAACAGAATATTCCAAATACAGAAAAGTGATAATAAGTCATTGAGGGGGGCCATTTCTTTTCTACGGCCGTACATGGCTGTGGTCCCGAGCTTATGCTTTACATACACACGGTCGGCTGCTAACAGGACTTTGTCTCGGGACTCGAACCCGCAGCCAGCCAGCTGTCTGCCGCTGGGCTGCTGGCCGAGCTCCACCTCTGAGCTCATCGCTAGCCTCCCCCCACCCCGTCCCCCGCGCACCCTCACACAGATGGGACGAAAGCACACAGTCACGTGGACGCACACACTCACAGCTTCGGCGCCCGTGGTGCTGTGTTCGGATTGGACCATCTGTTCCAGAGTCACCTGACAGGTGCGTCTCTCTCTCCTCTTTGTCCTCTACTCTTTGTCGGGATGCGGGAAAGTGTCACATGCATCCCTCATTTGCATATATAAGTCAGCTGTTAACCACTGGCATGTCAATCAGTAACTCCTGTTCCTTCGTACCTTTCTACGTGTATTCAACTAAAAGATGCCGGAGACGATATTCTCCACTGAAGACGTGATCCAACGTGTGATAAATGGAGCACTATTATGAAAAGCTCATGCTGTGTTCTGACCTTTTAATATCTAGAATTTCTTTAACGTGCTAACGATTTGGTGGTCATGACTTTTGGGGACTGTTAGGGTGGGGGGTGAGGTGAATTTGGTGGGCCCAAAAGCACACGCACGGCAGTCTTGGATCTTCAGCCAAAATTAGTTTTATTTTCTCACAAAAAACAAACAAGGGGAACACGGGAAACAGAAAGGCGCTCCTCTGACTCAACTGGAGTCGGGAGGGAAACTCCACCGACGTCTGGCAGTCTGGGGTGGCTCAAACAGGGTCTGGTGTGGATACCCGAGGCCCGACACCAGATTCACAGTCCAACTCGAAAAAAAAAAGGCAGGTTACGTGCACTCCGAGGTACTCCGTGGATCTGACACCAAAACAAACCAAAAACATGAATCAACTGGTCTAGCTGCTGAATCTAAGTATCTACGGCACCTGAGACCAGCCTGGGTACTGGGACGGACTGACGACGAGCCTCAGACAGCAGGAGCCTTTATACTCGTCACCAGTGATCCCCGGAATGAGCCACAGCTGGGCACGTGGGAGAGGGGTGGGGCCGGAGGCGGAACACACAGGTGGAAACTATAGGTGGAAGAAACAAAACAAGCAAAAACAAAAGCAGACTGGGGGGAAAAACTGTTAATAAAACCGGGTCCCTAACAGGGACATTACGTCCAATCACAACCATCACCATCAACCTGGCTTTAAATCAAATTCACCGCGCGTCCCCTCAAGACTGGTGAAACAAGTCTGCATTCACACACACAACCTCCCTCTCAACCCTCAAAGACCATTTTACTCCAGTGAAGGGAACTGATGCATTCCAGTCTATGGTAATGCAGGACGTGTGTTGACACGATTTGACAGACCAGTGAAGACTGCGGCTCACAGAACCAGCCACGGGCTGAGAAAGTACGGCTGCTGCAACATCACACATTTGCAAAGCATGTTTTTTTATTTAAATGTGCAATCTCATATATCTCATGTCCCCAATGGCTGCTCTCCTCGCTCCAGGGGAACATTATACTTTTTTTGCAAAAGCATTCAAGCTGCCAATTGTATTTTTCCACATGCAAAAGAATAGAATACCTAAAATCAATAGCTGGATCACAACCAGATCTGCATCTGCATTGGTCTGTAATTTAAACTCATTTAGCAGGAATCAGGTCGCCTCAGATTATGGAATTGCCCATAAAAATTCTATAAATTGACTGAATTAATTAGGAAAACAAAGAGGACGGGAAGAAGGGTCGATGCAGGGAGAGATTCTAAACTCAACCGAAGGCGAGAAAAGAGAGACGAGGGAGAGGATTTCATCTACATTATCTTCTATATTACCCCAGAGAGCCTAAACTCTGTTGAGCTGCAAGAAGATTAATAACGTGTATGACGAAAAAAGCAGACGGGCATGAAATACTCCAAATCAACAAGTATTAACTGCTAACCCTCGAGTCATTTAAGTCCCACCGACTTTGTTTGAGCGGTATTAGTGTGCGTGCGTTGTGTTGTTTGCCTACTCCCATCGCACTTCGCCTCCAAGCGGAAAGAATGCCGTGACGTTGGGTGGATTGTGTTTAACTTTGGAGACCGCAGAAACGTCGAGGGCTCTTTGCACACCTGAGCACTGGCACCTGTTATTTGCAGATACAGTGTGATTGGAAGGAGATGCATGAGGAGCTTTGCATTCATTTGGTAATCCTCGCTGCTGGCACGCAGGCTATTAACACACTGATGCTTCAAAGAGGGAGAGAGAGAGCGCCGTGGGTTTGGAATGCTTCATTTGCCGTTTGCATCCTTTAAGGTTCCTCAGCAGTTCATCTCGATGACGTCTGCATGCACACGCGTAGAAGTGGTAAAACACAAAGAGCTTAAAGATACTGAGTTTGAAGTGAAATGAATACAAAAGGTTTGATCTGACAAGGAGCCGTTGGAACATGACAGTAGTATGTTGACCGCTGTCTGACTGACATGTTCACAGCCCGGACCCTAAACGCTTTGGGGTCACCTGTAATGCTCATTGTGCTATTGTTGGTCTAACTACCTCCGGTCATGTTAGGAACTCTGATGCACAGCTTTACAGGATGAGCATATAAGTCAACACTTTAGTTTTGATGTCCATCAATCATTTGTTGGACCAATGTCCACATGCGCTTTGTTTATTGTTGTCCATAAACGTGTGTGTCTGCTGTTAAATGCCTTAAAAGGACGATGAACTCAATCCAATGTTGTTGTTTTTTCTCAAAAGCGTGTTTGTGAGGCCCTCAAAAGATGTATTTTTGTTTAGTGATCATGAAACAAGGTCTGTTCTATGCAGCAGCTTTCTGAGCATGCATGTGTGTGTAGATTCCTTTTTCCACGTGGCAGATGGTGTGGATCAATCATGTCTTGTTGATGAGGTCACATGACAGCACACCTGTGGCTACTTAAGCAGGTTTCTCTGTGAAGTTAATCATTGAGATAAAGAGGAGGTACCATGCAGTCATTCGAGTTTTTTCACTGGAAGGTCAACGACACCTTTGGTTTCTTTACGACAATGTTTATGCTGAATGTTAACGTCTAAAAAAAGCACCTTTTTTTTTTTACTATACAAAACACACGTTAGTGAAAGGAAAAGTAGAGAAACTGAAGAACAGAGGGAGAGGAAAAAATGCACTGATGACATCAACACCTTAATATTTAAATGAAGTCCGTCCGGACTTTTCACGCAGTACTTTCAGATGGAACATTTTGGTTGGACAAGCTACCACCACACACACACACACACACACACACACACAGGATCACACTGACTCAGCAAAATATCACATCAGTCAGTAACGTTCAAGCTCTTCTAAAAAGCAAAGCTTTTTGGCTAAACTTGATCCTATTTTTTTTTGTTAAAAGTTGAGCGACAAAGTTATGATAAAAAAACTAAAATAACAACATGATGACTTAATCAGTTGTCCGCCAAAGTGCAGTGAAGTAGCCACGAGTTGATGCTCCTCTGGCACAAAATCACAGGGCAATACATAAGAAGGGAGAGCGGAAGTGTGGTGATTAAAAGAAGAAAAGAGCACGAGTGATAAAATCACTTCAACACTACGAGATCAAATGTCAATCTGTCACCTTTTCAGAGACAAAGACTAAAGGAAATAAATTGTCACGATCCGACTTCGCCGTCTGGACACTAAAAGACAGAGAGGACTTCCTACGGTATTTTAAGAAATACAAAAAAAGCTTCCTACTTCGGTCTGAAATGGATTAGTAGACATTGACTTTGGATGGCAGAGTGAACAAACAGACCGATGCACTAATACACAGACATTAAAGGCATCAACACCAGATCAATTCCGTCTGGTGACCGCTGCGTGAACAGAAGACCTTCGCTTCAACTTCAAAGCCGACCTGAGAAAGCAGCCGAGGCCGACGCTGTCAAAGAGAGTTGAAAGGAATGCACCAGCTTTATTGAGCATTTTAAATAGTCTCCACTATGTAACCGGCTTTTTTACATCATGGCCTCTCCCAAAGGGGATTCCTGGGTGATGTTCTTTCATCCACGTCCAGCACTTTTTTTTAAAGTATTGAGTTATCCAATGTTCTTGATTGGGCTGCAGTTTTAAAACAGCCTCCAGGTTGCAATTGGCTCAAGATAGAGTTCTCTAGAGATCCCTGTTGCAGTGTCTGATTGTTTCAAAGTTTCTTTTTTTAACCTGCAAAGATGCACGTTCATGTATTTAAGTCCCTAAAAAAACGTTTCTGTAACGTCAAGCTAAAAAGTGTCAAGCTGTCTGCAAATACTCATAACTATGAGTGAATTTGTTTTTTGTAGTAAGACAGTTTTGAGCTGAAGGGAGGAGGAGACACGAGGTGTGCTTTAGAGTCTTTGAATGTTTAAATATACCACCTCTTTCCGTCCCCATCACTCTCCCTCGCTCTCTCCGCCTTTCCTCTGTGGAATCGGGCGACGAAGAAAGCAATTAAAACGGAATTGCCGCAGCTAGACCGAGAAGCAGACAGAGGAGGGGAGCGGGGAGGCAGAAGAAAGAGGTTGGGAGACGGAAAGAGGGAGGTAGAGAGGGAGGTGAGGAATTGAGGAGATGGGTACGGACGCAAAGCTGAATTTCAGAAACAGCCGCCTACATCATCGTGCTCATTAAGACTCTCAGGCTTTCACATTAGAGAGCTGCTTGTGAAGTGCTTATGTGAGTCTGTGTGCACCACACGTGGGTGCATTCACGCCCATTTGAGTGTATGGCTGCATCATTTGCTGTCCTTAACGTGCATGTACAGTGTGTCTTTGTCCATGCTTGTTTGTTGGTGTTGGGCAAAGTGTTTGCTTATGCGTATCGGGTGTACATGAAATCCGTTGAATGTGGGCACGTTGTCGCTAAGTTCCTGCTTTCAGAGCAGTGTGTGGGAGAGCTCGGCAGCTGCAGTGTGAGCACGCTGCCGTAAGCTTCTGATGGGAAATGAAGCCGCGTGCTCCTGGGAATATCCTTGATGGCATATGAAGGCTTCATCGTGCATCTTTTAAAAGGAACAAAAATGAAAATAATCCAATAGACACTGATGTCACTGACATTGCTAGAACGTACGTGATAGAAATGGTCAGATGTATGCACAGAGCTGGATGTCGATGCTATGTACCTTTTTTCAGTTACCCACTGAAATAAACGAGCACCAAGCTGAAACTACTCCAGTTAAAATATACCTTCGATAAACCCCTCTGTGCCCTTAGGGAGAAATAAAATACTTGTTTGCAGGCTTTTCCTTAGGGCCAATGGATTTAATGAAATGTGCAATTTCCCCACTATCGCATCACCCTCAACCCTTAGAGTTTGTTCCTCTGCTCGCTCTGAAAACTAAAATGTTCTTTGCTAGCAGCTAGAGGGGCTAGCAACTAGACGGGCTAGCAACTAGAAGGGCTAGCAGCTAGAGGGGCTAGAACCAAGATGGGCTAGCAGCTAGAGGAGCTAGAACCAAGATGGGCTAGCAGCTAGAGGGGCTAGAACCAAGACGGGCTAGCAGCTAGAGGGGCTAAAACCTAGAAGGGCTAGCAGCTAGAGGGGCTAGAAACTAGAAGGGCTAGCAGCTAGAGGGGCTAGAAACTAGAAGGGCTAGCAACTAGAAGGGCTAGCAGCTAGAGGGGCTAGCAGCTAGAGGGGCTAGAAACTAGAGGGGCTAAAACCTAGAAGGGCTAGCAGCTAGAGGGGCTATGAACCAGAGGGGCTAGCAGCTAGAGGGGCTAGAAACCAGAAGGGCTATTAGCTAGAGGGGCTGAAAACTACAAGGGCTAGCAGCTAGAGGGGCTAGAACCTAGAAGGGCTAGCAGCTAGAGGGGCTATGAACCAGAGGGGCTAGTAGCTAGAGGGGTTAGAAACCAGAAGGGCTAGCAGCTAGAGGGGCTGAAAACTAGAGGAGCTAGCAGCTAGAGGGGCTAGAAAATAGAGGGGCTAGCAGCTAGAGGGGCTAGAAACTAGAAGGGCTAGCAGCTAGAGGGGCTAGAAACTAGAAGGGCTAGCAGCTAGAGGGGCTAGAAACTTGAAGGGCTATCAGCCAGAGGTTGTGCGAGCCAGAAGGATACCCCCAGAGCTTCTACTTGCAGTTAACCGGAGGGTGGAGACACACTTCCACTGCTTGAGCCCTGAGCAGTCTTCTAGTGAGAGACACACACACATCGCTGACATTAAGATGGAAGTGCTCTATTTGTATCACTTTAGCCTCAATATGATCATCCATGAATTTGATTTCATATATCATGCGATATGATGACTGAGCTTCACCTTGACAGCACTGCGGAAAGAAAAAGCTTTGCTAACAGGCTCTATTTTTAACCGGTGCAATGCTTACAACATTTTTTCAGATTATAAACCTGATTTTTTTTTGAGAGCGCCTAAAACTCTGCATACGAGTAGAAATACAAGGAGCTGGACAATGACGCCTCTAGTGTGAGAAAAGGACTCGTTCATTTCCAGCCAATTTATTTTTTAGTCCCACTCTCTCTCTCTCGTTGCATGTTCACCATCCATCTGGTCACCCATCTCTCCCGACACTCATCTGCTCTAACCCTCTTCACACTCCTTCCCAGGAACGACTAGTCCTGCACGCAAATCCTCACACTCTGCTGTGCGTGTGAGTGTTTCTGTGCACGTGTGTCTGTGTGAACGTGTGAATCTGTACATGTGTGTCCCAGGTTGGTATCTGTTTGATGTGTGATCAAAGGCTGTCCCAATTGGGATAAGCAGGCAAATAGACCAATCTGCATTCTGAGTGTGTGTGTGTGTTTGGCCGCAGCCAATGTCTGTTTTCTGCATAATTTTGTATTGTTTGCATGACGTGTGAGCTCTGTGACATCCTCCCCCTGCCGTGACACGGTCTCGTCTTAGCTCTAACTAGAGACAGGATTCCCCATCTGTATTCATGCACGGTTCACTAGCGCCAGGAACACATGCTCGCACTACTACACACACACATACATAGCCGATAAGGAAAAAATAAAAAGATCTTAAAGTACCCTCCTCACAGATTCTGAGGGCATTTATTTTTTATACACAACATGCATGTGTATGTTTAAACGTGTCTGTGCTCTTACTACTAGTCACGCAAACACGTCACGTTGCAGAAAATCGCATGAACTCGAGGTCTGCAACGTGCAGTAATCTCCAGAAAGCTATTCTACCAGTCAAAGGGATCACTGTGTGTGTAGTTCATGCTAAAAGTGTTTTTCATTTTTACATTGTTATCAAAAGGAGCTTGTTTAAACCAACCTTTCCGGTGGGGAATCGCTTTGGCTGCTGGATGACAGTGATTTGAGTGAGTGGAACATTCATTTCTTCTACGATATTCTTTGAAACGGTGCCGTTTGCTGGTTTTGATCATGGTCTTATTCTTGAAAGCTTGAATACTTTCCTCAGATTCAAACTGGCCTTTGGAATCGAGTTGAATGAACCCATAATGTTGTATTACTAGTTGAGATATGAGATGTGTGCACATTATTTTCTTCGTGGGCTTTAGCAACATATCATTACCCACGAAATCATCTCCTGTTATTTACATCATTTGATTACTTCTTTTTTAATGTAAGTGGAGGCATGTTTTTTTTTCTTTTTAACTCATATAAACAAACCTCTCTTACACGGCATCTTCATTATGAATCTGCAATGGAGTCCAATTTAGAACAGAGCGGGTAACGCTGTCACATGAAGCCCCGTCCCCTCTGCTGATGGTGTTGTGGTGCAGCTCTGGATGGATTTGCTGTTATTCTTACGTAGGCAGACGGATGTAAACGTTGCTGAGGCACTAAAATGAACCTTCTCAAAGGAATTTAAAGAAACTAGGAGCGGCCAAAATGTCCTCACTTTCTATAAATCACTTCGATCTGTGGTTAAAAACGTTGGTACTCAAAGTGGGAGAACACACACGCGTACACACACACAAACAAAAACAAACATCTAAATCCCTAAGCACACCTGGGGTCAGTGCACCCGTCTACTAGGAGAGTAAAAAAAGTTGTGCTCATTTATCGAAGTCTCTGAGGTGCATGAGTGTGTTTACCTGGACGTGTAGATGAAAGAACGTAGTAGTTTGTGTCTTATGTATGTGCGCATGTTTCTCTGTGTGTCTGTTTACGTGCATGCGTTGGGTTTTGTGTGTGTGTGTGTGTGTGTGTGTGTGTGTGTGTGTGTGCTGTCTGAGGAAGGAAGCTGCTTACGTCGGCATTCCCTCCCTTATTCCCACCGCTGCTGATCTCCGCACATGATTAAAGATGAAGACAGAGGTTGAGAGGGAGGAAGAGAGATTTAAAAAGGCTGAATCATACACAGAGGGCCTCATACGGGTCAGTAACCTTCACATTCAACCCTCTGGGAACGTCACATAAGCATCAGGACCAGTCGGATGAGGTTTGAGGCCAAAACAGACACTGAATTTTTTCTTTATCTCAATAACAACGGTGAATTAAAATATACCTGAATGAGTGTTTACAAGGACATGCCTACTTTTGTATGTATATGAAAACAGTACCTCAGGGACGACTTACCTCTGGGAGACAAAAGTAGCTCTGCAGACTGTGTTTAGCTTTAGATACGTTCAAACAATAAATCACATCTATGGAGATGGGTCGCCACAATAAAACTCAAAGAACAGAAGTAGAAACAGTACAATGAAAAAAGAACTTCCTGACCCTGAAGACTGGAGAAAGATTGTAAGTAGAAAACTGCTATCTCCACATCTGGGTCCCCATAGCAGAAGAGGCCTGGAAATCCAAAACAACCTCAAATTTCAGGGGAGAAAAAGCTTACAGCTAGTCCCAAACGTCGATTGTAATGCAAAGCTGGAAGGGAAAGTCTCTGCACCAGAAGCAGTGGTTTTAAATAGCGACGGCAATCTGATCGAAACCAATCATAGATCTCCTCACATTAACTCAGCCACTTGAGGGTGGACTTAAACTTGGTGACCACTCCATTATGTGTTTTTCAATCAAAACACTTCAAGAGAGCCCCGTTGGGAATAGAACTACCTTGATTTTGATCTTAAATGCCTCTGCCGTAGTTGCGGTGATTGAGGTCGTGGACTAGACGGTCTGCACGTTGTCCTCACAACCGTGTGTGGGTTACTGCGCCCGTGCACTCGGGAGTATTCTCTCTGTCAGATAAGAGCATCCTTGTCGCCTGCTAAACGGAAACCAGGATATGCTCCCTGCACGCCGACGAGCCGGCAATATCACCCAATCCCCCCCCTTTTTTTTCCCGGTTGATTTCAGAGGATTGCAGCATCCGCTCTGCGTCAACGCGCTGGGGCTGCAGAACAAGACATCCGAATAATACAGGAGTAAAGTGAGCTGAACTGCAGGAACAAGGCCACCACCTAATCTTTATCTCCGGCTATCTGTTAAACATTGCAACAGCTGAAGTTAATTTCCAATATGCAGTCAATTTGCCTCTCCTTCTTTCTCCCGGCCCATCTGAAGTCAATCACAATTAATGAGCCTTCCACTTAGCGACAAATTAGCGGCACAGTATGCATGCATTAATTGTCCTTGTCCATCATGTTCTTGCCATCTATTTTGTCCTCAGGACTCCTTCTTGGTGATTGGTGGGTTATTCCCTGGTGGTCAGCGGTGCTGTGCTGTGTTGCTGGATTTCTTCCTATGAATCGGCAGATAAAAGTTCTCGCAGCCATTTGAATTCAAATGAAACGAGAAAAAAAAAAGATCCAGATCTTGTTAAACGCTATGAGGATTTACATCTGCTGGCTTCCACATACATGTGATCCCGTTCTGGACCTTTTAGCATGCTCATCCTCCCGTGGCAGTACGGTGCTTTTAGCAGTTAGATGCTAGTGCAAGCGAGGAAAGGAGCTTCCTGTTCGATTGGTCGAGAAGACAGCGGCTTCAGGAGATGAGAGTAAATGGATACTCCGCTCAGGGCAACGTTTCCAGACCGCTATTTCCTTTTGTTGACACACGTGGGTAAATGAAACGCATATGAGACGTCTGATGCCCAAACAAGACTCAGCAAAGCAGCGCGGAGGAACGCAAGCAGCGTTTTGGGTTTGGCTCTACGCTGTGTTGGTAGATGATAGCTTTCTCCATCTTATTACTCCATCCCTGCACGTTTGTTGTTTAATCATTCGATCGTCCTTGTGTTTTTTATTTCCCTGCCGGAAGAGTTGAGTGTGAACTCGCAAACACACGTTTTTCTTCACAAATTACCGAACAACATAATCAGCAACACCTAAACTGTCATAGGGTTGCATATCAAACGATTTACAGGCTTCTAATCCTGGAATACAGCTTCACAACCTTCCTTGAATTAATTGGGACGCGATGTCAGGTGCCTGTTGAGGAAGATCTATTAATCTCATGAGGAAGAAGAAAAGGGCTGCAGAAGGTTCCTCCTGATCCAAGTATTACTAGAAGAACTGATTTAACTCTCTAAGACAATGCTTCCTTTCGTAACTCCTTTAGTATAGGTTACATAAGATTCTCTTCAAGAAAACACACAATTCCGTCCCCCCCAACTAACTTTTATTTAACTGAATTAAACCGCTGATGTTTTTTTCTTCTTCCTTTCTTTCTTTTCCCTCCTTTCCGGTCCTGCGTACTCTGCATCCTTGGCTTCACCAATCAGGTAAGAGATGATTCCTCTTTGCTATGTGTGACATCTATCCGTTGATACGTCAGTCTTCTGTACCTTTGCATGTTCATTGCCCCGTGGACGCTGTTCCCTTCTCTGACCGAGCGTAAATCCTTGCTCAGTCTGGCGGCGCCGTGTCCAGCCAGTGTGATAATGCATGGATGGTGTTGCTACTCTAGCGTGCAGGGACTCGGCGATATGCCAAGGCCTCTGGGTTTTTATCCTCCATGCTGTCTAAATGGCCGGCAGCCGCCGCCTCGGAGAGGGAGGGGCCTTCGCCTTGCCCTTGCTCCACTTCACCCCGAATACAATCACAACTTCTGAGGCGAGAGGGGGGAATTGATGGAGAGAGGCAGTGAGGGAAGATGGAGGGAGTTAGTTTTTGGCAGACAGAGAGCAGCAGGCCATCAGGCATCGCAACGGAAATATATTCGCTCCGAGCCCCAAATAAACATCCCGTCCCTCAAAAATATCAAAGCAGAGGTTTGACCATTCGCATCCGCAGCGCTCCACGTGGGAAAGGTTGGCAGTGATCCCCAGGGAGAATTTCAATAGTCTGTAACTTATTGTTTCTAACCCGGGTGACTTGTGAGAGAATAAGTGCAAAAAGTGAAGGAAAGCGACTTGGCGGAGCCCAACAGGAGAGGCGGGATGTGTGAAAATGGAGGGCGAGGACACCGTGGAGGGTATATGAGAAGACAAAGAGGTGAGAAACGGAGACAGAAAGAGGCGGAGACGGACGGAAATAGCCCAACGGAGAAGGAACACGTGCAAAAATAGAGAGTGAAAGAGACATTTGGTCCGAACAAGATGGCTCAGAGGAGATCTGGGGCCCTGCAGGAATATTTGGGAAGGACTTATTTAATCTGAGCATTAAGACTGGAAGCAACGGCAATAGGCCTCGGTCCATCCTGATGAAGCACAACTTATTGAAATGAATGTCATTATTTAACCCTCATTGCTAATTAGCTTTTTGCTAAAGTTTTTCGCAGGAAAGTAAACTCTGCCTCTTAACCTCCACGTTCGTTTTATTCTCTCCTGTCTTTGTGTTCTCTTGGCACGCTGTTGAGTTTGACACATCAAAGGGCCTCTTTGAACGTTTCTTCATTTTTCATCCATAATTGATTTGTGTCAGATAATGAGGCAGCAACGAGTCAGTGGCCGAGCCAGCAGGTCCAATACGGTTTCAAAATAGCCACAGCTCAGGGGCAAATATCGAGGGGGTCGCACCACCCGAGGATCCCTCACATATCGCAGAGGGAGCACGGGGGGAGAGCAGGGAGATGGAGAAAGTTTCAGCTGTGCAAACTGGACCCCTGAGCCGCTGGATTGACGTCACACCCGCTGTTGAGCTGCAACACCTGGATTAACTATTAAATGGTCAAACAGCTGGATAAAAAATCAAAGCCCCAATGCCTTTGCCTGCATATTTAAATGCCAATCAACAAAATATTTAGGAAATACTTCACCTATTGACACAAGGTGGAGCGGAGACGGGGACGCAGACGGGTGGAGAACTTGCATTAAAGTTCAATGATGTTGCATCAAAGGCAGAGATCTCCACCCGCCTGCTAGCTGGTATCCGTACAGCTGCAGGTGGTGTCAGGTCGTTGTACGTGGTGACAGCAGCGCGACCATCCACAATGTGGCTCCTCAAACATGACGTAGATCAAAAGCACCTCACCACCCACGCACACCTAAACAGACACACACACACACACACACACACACACTGCCTGTCTTTGCCTCCTCCCCATGTGGTACAATAGGTCACGCGCTTTCCCAGCCAGCATCCGTTATCGCTGCAGGGGCTGCAATCTTATCCTGCTTTATTTATGAGCCCTCTCAGCAGAGAGAGCGAGAGGGAGCAGTTGGTTTTGCTGCGTAGTGAGGGGGTCACTATCTGGTTGGTATCAGCTTGTCTGACTGATTCTTAAGGTAACCAACGTACGATCGGCTGCAGACAAAGCCGCGGCCGATGTCCCACGTTGTGCCCGCGGCGTCGTTTTGAAAGGCTGCGCAGCGCCAGTGCATCCGCTGCAGCGCTACAGGCGCCCTGAAGACTACACGCGTTGCATAACCGGCCACGTTAGCGGCGCCATCGTCCATCCAGCCGGCAACGGACTGCGGGTGCTGTGACCTCGATTGGAGCGGGGGGCCGCGCGGGGGTCTGAAGATCAAGGTTGGCTTCTCTTAAGAGCGTCTCGGCGTGGAGCTCCCGACGCCCTGTTTCCATTTGTTGTGCTCAGTTCGCAGCGGAGGCAGGCCATGATACGCGGCGCGCGTTCGGCCCGGAGATGTAGCAGCGCAGAGAGGCTGAATCGTCCTGACAGCGCTCGTGGCTTCATGTTCGCCTTCCCGTGTCACTGGGATCACAAGTGCTTGCATCTGGTTTCCGCCAGTAAAGAGCCAATCTGTTTTACATAAGTGTGAGAAAGGGAAACATTGTTGCTCTCACATTGACTTTAATCCATTTTTGTTGACATTTTGGGACATCTGAATATGAATGGTCTTTAAATGCTGTGCTGCACTCTGTCGGAAAACCTCCTGACGTCCGCGTTTGTTATGTATTTTATTCATCTGATTCCAATCACGCCGGCTTCTGCAGGAATTCAGTATTGATCTTTTCTATCCAGCATCAGGCGGAGACAATAGTAGCAGTGGCTTTTCTCATTTGGTTTAATAGTGATTGAAACCCCGTTGATCAAGCCTGGGCCTCGTGTTGCATGTAGTAAAAGCTCCATCTACCACTGAAGCAAGACGCAGGTTTTAATGGCGATACCGTGCCATCTTGCCTTTTCTGGAAAAGAGGAAGCAATAAAAGCCATGAGTCGCCATTGCTCCGTCCAGAACTTGTTGGATGTTGGTTCATAGTTTCCAGGTAGTAATGCGTTATTGGTAAGCTGTTTCAGTTTCTTGTAATAATACGTATGCTTATGTTATTTTACTGTAAATGCCAGTTATTCGCTTTCATCTGCACATACAAATATTTGAACATGTTAGTCACTGGCGTGTTCAGGGAGTGGCCTGGGCCACCCCTGAAATCTGATTGGCCACCCCAAGTGCCACCCCAATATCTTAAAATATGATTGGCCATATGCCCAGTCAGTGTTAGTAAGTGAAGTAGATATGGGTTGTGGATACAAAGATGGTAAATTAATGCTATGCCGACACCTGGGTGTGTGTGTGCATACGTGAGTGTATATGTCTGCTCACACTTCATGCCACCCCTGCATACGTCAGTGCCCCGCCGTTGTCACCCCTATCAAAAATGTCTGGACACGCCCCTGATGTCAGTGTCTTGGGTTTCTTTAATGTTAAGCTACCATCTAGTTTACGCTGGTAAAGTTACATTAACATGGGTAATGGCTCATTTGATGTCATCTAGGTTTCTGATAACACAAAAACAAAATCACATCTTAATTGTACATGAAACGGAATCTGATGGCAGAGACAGAATAAAACACTCATTAGTATTTTTTCTTTCAGTGTACAATCCTCCTGGACACAAATGACTATATAATGAGGGGTGTGTATTTGCACGGAGGAACAGTTCTTCTCCACTGAGCAGTTGGCAGCTCACGCTGCACCTTTTAATCTTTGAGGCTGTCGTATCTATTGATAAGAAGAGCAATGGCGTAGATGTGGTGGAGGGCGCTTCTGTCCCCACGGGTCGGCTAAAGAACCTCGGCCCGGTGTTCTAGGTTGGGTCCATTTGTCTGAGAGGAGAGTTGGTCATCACAAGTGACGCATGAGTGTGACTGATTGTCATTATTTGAGATAATGTTTGAATTTCTCAATATTTCTCATGTTTCATTATTACATTAAGAGATAAACGATCTTTGAACTAATTGTGTATTCTACCAGATATCTCAATTAACGCCTGTAAATGAGTGAATGGATGTAAACTTTAAACCAGTTCTCAATCATTTGAGAAGAGGGTCAGAGTCGAGTTTACTGACAAGCAAAAGAGGTGTTTATTGTTTCCGTAGAAGTTTGAGCTCTGGAACAGTGACTCAGACGCCTTGTCGGTGTCGGCATTTTATTACAAAAGAGACGGTGACGCAGACAAATTCGGTCAGAAGAATTCTTCTCCTCACCTCGCGTTCACCCGCTGACACAGAATTCATTTCGCATGCAAACACCACAAAGGCTGTCTCGATACTTTTATCTCTGAGCCGTCGCACAGAATGCAAAACGCGCGTGTGTGTGTGTGTGTCAGAGAGAGGGGAAAAGAATGTTTCCCACAAGGTGATTTCATTTAGCTCTTCTCTATTTCTCCTCCAGACACATGTCGCTCACTCTGCACACTAAATGCACACTCAAACATCTATGTACACGCAGCCTCTCCCCTTCACATGAACAACAAAAGACATGTGGCCGAAGCATGAAGGGACATAATCAAGACAATATTGATGCTACACAGTGATCTCTCTCACAAAGACGCACACGCTCGCAGCCGCGCATCACATCACAACAGGAACTCTGCACACTCCTCCTCCTGCTTCGCCTCCTATTTCCTTTTGCAGTTCCTTTTTTTTTTTCTCCTCCTCCTCTTCATCTTCTCAATCGTCTTCATCCCCGCGAGCAAAAAGTTGAATAAAATGGTGATGACACAGTGTTGATGTTTCACAGGCACACTGAAGTGTGGAGTACAACACACACACAAAGACACGCAGAGTCGGTGAGCTCGACCCCTCTGAACGACATACAGGATGTAAAGACCCACTTGGATGATGAATAACCTTTAGTGGCTGCATGCTTTTCATCGTTTGTAATGGTGTCAACACCAACGGGAGATATCGCTCTTCTCTTTCACAACTTAACATGTTTTTGAGTACAGATTCAGAAAATACTTTCAAAGAAACACTTCATCACAACAGGTAAATGGTGATGTGGACTTTTATTAAGCCTTTATTTAAAATATAAGCCCCTTCATTTCAAATATAAGCCTGATGCCTTGGGAAAGCCCACTCTTTGGGTGGGCATAAATCCGGCATAAATTGCCGTTATTGTGATTTCAAACTATCTCTCAGAGAGAAAAGGAGCTCATTTCAAAGCCCGGCGCTGCCTTCAAATGAAGTCGCTCGACTGGATCGGTACAACCGCCTTACTCACAGCCTGCAATTTGAAAAAATAAAATCCTGGTGTTGATCAGTGAATCTCACAGCTGCACATATGCGCCTTGCAACATTAACAAAACACATTTTCTCCGTTTCCTCCGGGGAGCTCCGGACCAAGGTGCATTTTATGATGTGATGAATATTTTATGGTTTTATTTCACGCGGTGAATGTGAACGTGTGTGAAAGGGGCCCGCCTCGGTGCTTCACGCTCAAGGCATGCTGGGATGAACTCCATCCCCAGTGACCCTTAGATATGAATGAATGCTTAGTGGAAATAGATGCAAAATGCAAGATGTTCCTCCCTTCCCCCGCAGCGTGATCCATCCTTCAGCCGCAGACATTTATTCAATCCAAAATATTGCAACAATGAATTCAGTTTTCATCCCTACTCGGAAAACAAGCCCACTCCTGCAGCACGGGGAACCGCTCAGAAGATGTGTGAATCACTCCTTTAGAACAGGTGACGCCCCCCCCCCCCCCCTCCACCACGCTGAGGACTGGTGTCCTGGAGCTGATGAGGGCGTTGTGACGGAGAAGAAGAGCCGGAGGCTCCCAGGGGACCCGTCAAGCAGCGAGAGGTCAGCGGCACGAAGGTTCCATCGATTCGCCCCCGTCCACAAAGACAAAGACGGCGCTTCAGCGTGACGCAACGCGAGGAGAACAAAGCCAAAGGCAGACGGAAGCACGAGCTCCCAAAGACTCCTGTTAAGTGATGTGAGGAGACTGCGTGACGAGCGGAAAACAAGATGGTGTTGTATCCATTAGCAGAATGCCCCCCCCCACCCCAGAGCGGTGAAAAAGGAGTCTCAATAGTTCTTTTTATTGCACCGTCTATTTGTTTTAGTTTAAACGAACGGGCCGTACGGTTTTAACAACCCTTGTAACTCTTTGACTGGTGAGGATGGATTGTGTCTCTGGAGTTCTGCCTGCGGGGCTGCAGATCCTCTGGGGAGTTGGACGGGTCACAACTTCAACGCAGGACTTTTCCTCGAGCAAAGCGGGACCGTGTGTTGCCTAAACTAAAACAAATTTTGAAAACGTTTTCATTTTAACATCATTTCAGCCCTCTGAGACATCTTACCGCTATGAGGCTACGTGCACCGTGTCATGAATTCCCTGCTCTAAAAAAATAAGAAGCTAATCTGTACTCCAACCTTGAGTGATGACCATATGAAAAGAAAAAAAAACAACAAAATATGCATCTGAAAGGATTATACTGGTATTTGGGAAAAAAACATTATATAAAAAGATTAGTGGCAGGCTGTGCCCTGTTGAAGAACCAACATCTTTGTTTCCTTAAATCTCAGCAATTATATCATCTGTGCCGGGTGGATATCCAGCATTACATGAAAAACACTGGCAGACGAGTTTGTTTTTTGTAATGACCAGAAATCATTCTTAAGACAGAGATTTGGGGCAGATTTGTATTTAAAAAGGACAAAATAAAGTGCTTACATCACTGAATCACTGAATTTCTAAGAAAACCAGCTTTTAAGTAAACTATGGATATTTTAGTATTTGTCTTAGTGTGAAATTGTCAGAGCGTGGGACGGTTATGAGTCAGTTGATGGATGAAAGTGACCGTGAAGGTCTTGGATGTCGCCCCTTGTCATGGATGGAGCCCCATGGATCCAGGTGACTCCTCCGGTTCCTCTGGTTGACCTCTGCCCAGGTCCCGAATGTGTGGCTTAGAGTTTGTGTCTGCATGTGATGACAGACAGAACGAGAGTGACAATGCTTTTGGACCCACACACACACACACAGCCGACCTCCTGAGCCCTCGGGTCACGCTCTCAGCCAGCAAATTGATTCTCCCGAGGTTTCCATTCCGCGCGGCGTGTGTGAGAATCAGACTGTGTGTCCGTCCATCTAAACCGAGACGGTGGAAATGTTTCTGATTGGCGGGACCGCGTCCCGTGTAAGCCGCACTACAGTTGTTCAGTTGGACAGGTAAATCGGCTTGAAGACAGGAGACTACTGGTTGCTCCCCGTCTCCTGCTGACGGTCGATGCTGCCTCCTTTTACCCCCCCGACTACGAACGTTTCCAACTAGTTGTGTTTGTGTTGCCCCAAGACCTCGCTATTCCTCTTCCAAAGAAGTTTCCACGCTGGTTGTAATTCAGCGACGCTGCCAGCGCATCAAAGAACAGAGGAGAGTCCACGTCATCTTCTGAGTTGTTGCCTCCCGCTTTGTTTGAGTCCCTCTTTGCACACGTACAACGCTGACTGCATGTGCTCCGGGCGGTCTGATACCACTTTGGCAAAACACCGTTCAGGGCTCTGGCCAGAGTGGAGTACCTGGGGAGGGAGAGGGTGGGTTGCCTCTATAAATACAGCGCCTGCACGGCTCCTCTCATTCATCATCCGTTGTTCTTCAACTCCCACAAGAGAGGCAGGTGAAAGAGGGAGGAGCATGTGCATAAAAGGGGGTTTCAGAGGGACTGAGGGAGTTTAGTACGTGATTGTATTTGTTTTGTGTGCTTCATGCTGCCTACAGGAGTGTGTGTAGCAGCAGGATGGCTCAACTCTGTCCGATCTCAACCGTAATGCTAAATCAGTTGAAGGCAAACGACGCATTCAATATTCTCCATTTTTTCGCTCATCGTTGTCGCATTGGGCCCAGGCAGCAAATCACATCGAGCGAGAGTGCCTCACAACTTTACCATCTTTGCTTTTGTCAAAAGGATTTTTCAGAGGCAACGCGTCTCACTGTGATCAGCCCCATAAACGATGAGACGATTCATTGACACTTGTCAAATTGTGTGTGTTTGTGTGTGTGTGAGAGAGAAGGTCCAGCACGTCCTTGGAAGACTGCATCAATGTGTCCGAAAAGTCCCCCCAAAAAAAATAATTTTTTGTACCAAGAACAGAATTCGGCATTCCTCCCAGAATGCACCACGCATCCTTCATTTCCTCCATTCTGTCACAGCGACAATTTCATCCGAGACGGGGAGTCCAGTTTGAGAGCATGACAAACAGTCCACAAACTACTGGCAGCTAGCAAAGCCGTGCCGGGGTGACAGACGGTAACCACGGCAACCTCGCCCAACCTCTGCTTATCGATTTCAGCGCTTCTTAGTGCGTTGCTTTTACCCGGATCTCACTAGCTTTTATATTCATCTCTTTCCGAGACTCATACTGAGCTTTGAGAAGTTGTCATCATCCATCACACTGAGTCGTTACTTCTAACCCGTTTCACAAGACGCTGTGTTGGAAATTGAAAATGTGACATCCGACAAGGCCGTGAGTTATGCTCTTTGTTCATAAATAAGCAACAAGGCTCTTTTCTCACTCCCTCATTCCGAGATGAGCTGCGACGCAGGTTAACGGGCCTTCCATCGGTGGCGTGGGACTGATCTCATGGTGCAGGAAGCCTGTCGGCCGAGGTGCTGCTTCCACTTTAGGGGCATGAACCCTGGCGTCCCTCTGCACACTGCGTTCCACAGACGTGTCATCACGCTCAAATGTGCAACACAGCAGTGTGGTTAGGCAGAGCAGACGGAGTCCAGCTCAATTAACTTTGTGTGCGTATATGGACCTGTACGTGTCCATTTATGCATGCGTGTGTGTGCAGACACTGATGCCTGTTGAGGGCGCACAGAGATACGTGTCCTATATTTGGGTGGCAGGTATTTGCACTGTAAGATGAGCCATTAGCTCCTGCCCTGGATAAACACTTCATTACACCTCACCGTGAAGCAGACATCATTAGGACAATTATAAATGTGACCTTTTATTTTAGCGAGGTTTGCATCAATCATTTAGCAGTCAATTAAACATCTCTGCATGAGTAACATTGATGTAACAGAAGACTTTACCCTTCATCATTAGACATATAAGCCGAAGACATAACACATACCCTGCAGTGCTTGGTAGCAGATTGATAACAGCTGTTTATGCCGTCATGTTTAAGAAGGAAAATGGAAATATATAACAGTCAAATACACGAATGAATGAATAACTATAAGACCAATAAAGATATCACTGAACGTTCAAGCCTTAAATGTCTTTACTAGGGTTTACCTTCCTAAATATGCTGTGAAATGTTATTTTGGTCATAATGGGAAAACCTCACCAATCACAGCAAGGTCTGGTGAAACATGAAGCCGTCCAGCGAGCCACAAAGTCTCTCCATCTCTCACTGTAATTGGTCCGTTGGTGCCTCCGTGACTGCAGTCCAGTGGCCTCTTGTTGCCGTAGTGATGGCAGGACCACCATCTCCCAAAGTCCTCCTCCTCTGCCCGGGGAGTCGGTGCAATTATATTTTACCCTGCTCCATAATTCCTTCCTGATCTAAGTCATCCGACTCCTCCCTCAGTGTGAGCAGGACGTCAGCACGACTCCTCGCGAAGGATTAAAGGTGAGACTAAACTCGTTAAGCTTCTATTCACCATAGTTACCGGCAAGAAAGCCATTATGGTTTAGGAGAAGATTTGGTCACCGTCTGATGCGGCGTTTGTGAGCTTCCCAAAGGATATTCAGGTTCTAACTTTGATAATTATGGTCTGAATTAGATTTGAAAACATGTCCTTAGTAACAGTGTAATGAGGTAGACGGCGCTAGCAACACCGTCATTTGAAGTGGTTCGTGAATAATGATGGTGCTCTGTATAAACTCCAAGCAACCCTTTTAATTAGAGGAGCCTACGGAGTGCGGAAGTTGAACACAATTTTGAAAACAAATAAAAAGTATTGGGGGTCACATTTACACAATGTGCACAGAACCTTTTTAGTATATTTTCTCGTTGTTGGCGCTTTACTATTGCACTTTTGTATTTTGGGATATCCGCTAGGCTACATGTGTAGGAAGAGCAGGAGAAAAAAACACTGTTATTTCTTCTCCAATATTTCAATAGAAGTAGTTTAATGCTGAAAGCTTGTTTGCATGTTTACTTGCCTGAGCATAACGTGTGAATGTTGAGGGGGCGTCTAAGTACGCCTGCTTCTGGGCTCACAAATAAAAGAGACTATCGCAGGAGTGCAGCTGTGTTGCTTCTCCTCAAACTTCAGCAGCGTCAGCAGAGTCAAATAGTTACATGCGCAATCCACGCTACATTCCCTTCGTTTAAGTCAATGGATCTTAGACTTGGGTGCAGTTATATCGTTGAACCAGGGCCAATGTTAACGGGTCACCATCAGTCATTCATGCAATGACAAGTTATTGCACTGAGCGTTCAGGCGATTCAGAAACAATTTGGGTGTTGGTTATAGAAACATGCAGTGCCTGCTAGTAAGAGATGGCAACTGCATCTCAAGCACACTCTCATTGCCAGTTTCACATGTCGCTGCTTGGTCAGTGCCCCAAAACCAACGTTAAAAGGCATTTGTAGTTTGTTGCTTAAACTTAAATCTTCTGAATTCTTACAATGAAACTGTGCATGCAATACGTGGAAACTGACACGGCGTCCTTGACAAAAGGCTGCCTCGAGCCTTTTAGTTTGAAGCTTAGAGACACTGACTGTCACACCGCGGTGAAATTGTCTGTTGTTTTACTCTGTGGGGCTTTTTGTCTTGTCATTTACGGTTTTATTTTGAAATAATAACTCCTCTCGTTTCAGGTCACTTACCCTTCCTCATGTGTCACCAGTCTGATTGTCTTCCCTGATTCCTGATTGTGTCCACCTGTTCCCCATTCCCCTCCATGTGTATTAATAGTCTGCGTCTCCCTTTGTCCTGTGCCAGTGTGTCGTCATTACCCATGTGTTCTACCTCGTTCTGCCACGTCACAGGTTCCTTTTTGTTGTTATTCAGGATCTTCGATCGGCCCAGTGCCTTCACCTCCACGCAGGTTGTTTTTGGTTTTGCTTAAGTTTTGTATTCCTAGGTTAGATGCAACATTAATCTTTCATAGTTCTTTGTTTTTCCTCCGGAAGGAGTGATTTTGTTTTTGGGACGTTGCCTCCGTCTAAAAGAGTGCGTTTGTTATTTTGATAAGATTAAAAGTTTTTTTTCGTTTTCCTCCTAGAGCGGAGTGATTTTGTTTTTGATAGTTTTATAGCCACACTTCTTCCTGGTTTATTTTATCGGAAGAAGTGTGACCTAGGATAATTTCATAGCCCGCTTTAGACTCTGTCTGGAGGACCTTCGCTGCATAAATAAAGATCTCCTTTCCTACCTGAGAACCCTGCGCCTGCTTCCTATCTTCCTCCCGGGCTGACAGTACACACTGGCACAGGACAAAGGGAGACGCAGACTATTAATACACATGGAGGGGAATGGGGAACAGGTGGACACAATCAGGAATCAGGGAAGACAATCAGACTGGTGACACATGAGGAAGGGTAAGTGACCTGAAACGAGAGGAGTTATTATTTCAAAATAAAACCGTAAATGACAAGACAAAAAGCCCCACAGAGTAAAACAACAGACAATTTCACCGCGGTGTGACACTGACCAAGTGTTATCATTTAAAGCGTTGGGGGGAGAATTTGTTGGAGGTTTTGTTGTTAAGATGCCACACATTATTTACAACGGTTGTCTTGTTGCTTTGCTTCTGGTATGGACGGCATCAACCCTCTGCTGCCCACATGTCAGCATTGGCAGCTAGCAAGAGATGAAGCTAACTTCCTTTTGTGAGAAAGTCGGCTGTGACCCGTGTTCCGCTGCATAACGCCTTTCACTTTCTCAAGACGGAGCACGCAATCCGATCCAACAATTTCTGTCATATAAGGTCAATCTGCCGGGGGGCTCGAGCAAGCACCTGGAAATGATAGTCCCAGCGTGCGGCCTGAGAGAAACCCACTGACCCCGTTGATCTGCATACGCTGCGTAAAGAGACTCACAGCCGACTGCTGTAAGCCGTACGGGAGCATCGCGATACGCGGCCCTGTGAAATCCCGGGCTTTATGCTGATATTCTTACAGAGAAAAGATTCCGTGCTGCCAGGCAGCGCGGCAATTAAGTCTATCTCATCTTAATCCAGTGGCAAAGAGCACTGCATTTCACTGCAGGTTTCCAAGACTCAAGAACAGTATCGTCCTCATTAGCAAGCTCTCCCGGCAGTGGATTATTCATTTAACAGACAATTTCTTGAGGAAAAAGTGGCAGATCGGGTCATCTCGAGTGCTGTCCAGGGCTCAGCGATTCCTTCTTTGCACTCTGAAGGGAGTTGGTTAGGAAACACTTCCTCTCTAGTTCACATCCTTTGGGATGATGGGAACCGAGAGATATTACTGATGGTCCATGTATTTAATATTTTATTGGGAGTTCTCCTTCGGCCGTTATGTTATGCTTAAGATCACATCAGATACTGTACACAACACATGGATGAAATATTACGGAGACTCTTATTTGGAGCACAAGAGATATGACGCGGACTTTACTTCATAGGTTTTTCACAAGTATATTTTTCCTTTTTATTTTGACTGTTTAGCCAGCTGTGATTTCTGTCCTTGACACTGAGCTAAAGACACACTTTCGGATAACTGAATGACACTGCAGGACCAAACGTGAAGGAAATTTAGCAATTATGCGATTGCATTTAGGCTCATTTAAAATCCAGAGAAAAATAGACTCAATGAAGTAGAAGAAGGGGAAGAATAAGAGTGGTTTGAAACTTTAAACATCTGTAGGGGGACAAACACTTACACATGTTCCTTCATGTCATCCTCAGCCTTAGCCACTCACGGAGGACGTCCATACCTCTTGATTTACTCTTCTCTCGTGAGGACTTGCCTTCAAGCAGCCTCAATTTCAATTAACCCAAAGGCAAGTTTACGTCTGCAATGGAGAGAGAAACCAGCGAAAATAAAGTGAAAAGAACCTCCCGTCCTTTTAGAGTTCAGTGAGTCCATTTTGAAAATGTGATCATTGTACTTCTGTATTTGCATTTGCAATAAAACTGGGCCTCGAGTGATATATAACACTGTAGGCACTCTTTTAGCTGCACAGAATCATAACGAAGCAGAGCAAAGCCAAAGTAGGCCTGCAGTGCCGTGAAGGCGTGACGAGGACCTCACAAAAAGACGACCACTGAACTAAAATCATCACAACACCATTTCCCTCCGGATCCATAATAGATGACAAAGCAGACCATCCCTCATCGCCAGTTCACAGAGGGTCAGAACCCTCACTCTCATAGAAAGAGACGCGGCTAAGTGCAGCCCAATGGATGGAATCTCTCACATCCCATCAACGGAAGCATGGCCGGATGAAAGGGGAGCAGGGTGGGGTTAAAGAACACGGTGAAGGAAATAGGGAGGACAGAGATCCGACCCGGTGAGGAGAGAGACGAGGGGAGGGGTGCTGGATATAAAATGGAAAGTCAACTGCAGAGAGAACTTCAATCAAAACCTCCACTTGAATAAGTCATGTCTTTCTAATAGACT
Source organism: Gasterosteus aculeatus (assembly GCF_964276395.1). NCBI lineage: Eukaryota > Metazoa > Chordata > Actinopteri > Perciformes > Gasterosteidae > Gasterosteus > Gasterosteus aculeatus. The sequence continues at coordinate 17,583,893 of NC_135693.1, read as the reverse complement.
CCAGGAAATGGCCATGAATATATAAGCAGGGAACGTGCATCAATCAGATCCTCTTACCTCCTCGTCTTTGTGGGCTTGCTGCAAATTGCACCTTTTCAGACACTAACCTGACAGAGTGACAGAGTCAATGAGAGCAATGAAGACACGGCGAGCAGAAGCGAAGAGAAGTGGGCACAGCTTCTGGGGATGTGGCACGGAAATAAAAATATACTGCATTAATAATCCATGCACACCAGATTTTTCATTTCATTTTTTTGCAAAACCCAAAAGGGATCTGGGCTTGTCATAAACCCATACAGGCAAACAACATCAAGCAGGAAATAAGATCTAAAAGGATATGCAGCATGATGGCTGTTCTGCTCCTATTGATCTTTGACCTTTTTCATAGTGGAGGAGAGGAGGGAAAGAGGGTGAGAGTGCCGGCAGGGTCGGGTAGACCGGCGGATTAAAGTGCCCTTTTTGTTTTGCTCCAGAACCGTCTGGGATGCATTCTATTCACTCTGCTGGTGGCTAGACTCTGAGTGTGTGTGTGTGTGTGTGTGTGTGTGTGTGTGTGTGCGCGTGCATGTGTGTGTGTGAGAGCTCTCTCTCACACACACACACACGCACATGCACGCGCACACAGAGAGGGTGTTGCTGCTGGCTACGGGTTGTCACCTGCATTGCAGCGGGAGCTAAATTTAGACTTGACTGTGGCAGAAGTAGGAGTGCCTCACTTTTTTTCCAGGCACACAGATGGATGGTTGGATAGATGGATGGATGGATGGTTGGATAGGTGGATAGATGGCTGGGTGGATGGATGGATGGATACTGCAGCCAGATAGTCCCAAAAGTGCGTCTGCAATGGAGGGTGAAAATGAGAATGAGACCAAGATAAAGAGACAAGACAGAGAGAAATCCGGCAGCAGGAGGATGGTGGGAAGCACCAGCTGCCGTGCCCACTTTTCTTTCCTTTTTTGATCCGCCTCTCCTCTCCTTCTCTCTCTCCCTCCCTTTTTTTTTGCTCCTGCTATCTCTCTGCGTCTCAGTCACGATCGAGACGCCTGGGCTTTTAGCATGCCTGTTTGTGTGCATGTGTGTGTGTGTGTGTGCGTGGCCTGCGTGGGATGGTAATTAGTGCGTAAATGCCCGCGCTGCCCGCGTGTGCCCTTTTGTTCCAGCTCAGTCCAGATGCAAAGCGAACAAGACTCATGCAGCAAGGCCGAGTACATCTGGCCAAAATGCACGCGCGCGCACACAAACACACACACACACAAACTCACACATTGGCCTCCTTTACTGACGCCGTCTAGCTGACTTCCCTCCGCTGCAGCTGCAGAAGGATGCGAAAGTCTCACCTAATGAGACCTGTCGAGTTCTCCATGATGTCACCAGAGGCTCGAGTCGGGGATCCTCTGGTACCATTACTGTAAATGTACGATGTTCCAGATAACTCTACTTTCTCACTGATGAGTTCATCCAAGTGCCACACTGTGATAAATGCCCCCCCCCCCCCCCCATATGGTAATATATCCCGTGCTCCACATGCACTTGCCAGTCAAGGGCAATAAATATCAACATTATTAGATCAATTCCGTTCTAAACGTCAACCCAACTTACAATCATAATGAATGAATGATTCATTGGTTCAACCTGCACATTATGGCAACAAAACCTCATCTTGTATTCGCCGCTGCCCCTCACGTCACATGAGCGCGGAATACCAAGTAGGCTGAGAAGTTGTACGAGCACGTTCAGAAAATTCATCATGGTTTATTAATAAAGCTCGGCAGCAAGACAAGACGAATCTCAGCCACGGACGCCGCCGTTCGTTCATGATTTTTCTAATTGCGAAGTTCATCGAACCTTGACGCTTAACCTGAGAGACACGAATGCAAGAGCTCCTTCCTGATTAAGTTCTAATGCGCCAGGCACATTTCATCATGCAATTATTGCTGATTATCTTTGTAATATATCACTCTACACCAACCTTCAGACAATCACATCAATGAAAATGCATTTACAAGACCATTGATGACATCTAGAAAGAAACATGGAAGGCAGAACGTGTGTTGTAGGTGACATCTAACCCGGGGCTCTTCTCAGCCCGATGCTAACACCATGCAGTGGGAAAAGCCTTTAAAGATATCATGTGTTTCCTGCTCTTGAGTGACCTGTGACCTTCCGCTCAGTTTAGATGAGGAGACAGAAGGTGAGACGGCGTGCGGGCCAAGGTAGACCGGCAAATCAACAAGCCTTTTCATTTTGCTGCGGAAGCAGCTGGGTGTCTGTCTGAGGGGCCTGCTGGGTAGATGCTCGTGGGGGGGGCAGAAGGATTATATTATGTGTACAGTTGGGGCATCACTCCTGCCCGGTGACGGACGTGTGATTTTGGGAAATATTTGAATTGCGCAACTCGCGTTGTCTTGTTGGTATGCTTGAGCTTGACCCCTGACCTCGAAAACAAGACGCCTCTTGACCCCTGTGGCAAAAGGCAAAAATCCATACGTGCATTTCACAACAGTTGAAAACATATATCCCAATTAGGATGGATGTAATGAGGAGGGGTGCAGAAGGGGTGAGAAAAGCACACAAAGGTAGGTTTACTGACCACGAGGTCGGCACGGCTCATTACCATTGTTGAAAATACAGTTGCATTGTGCATGAGAACACAATGCACCGAATTCATAACAAAGTCAGAGCCGCGTGTGTGTCTGTGTGTGCGCTTGGTACAGAGAAAAGGAGCGAGAGTGTTGAACGTGCCGCACATTTCTATGTATGTAATTATTGTTTTCTCTGTCTCCTCCATCAGACTGTTTCGCCGGGAACCCATGGAAAATAATTATAAATTGCTCTATCGCGGCAACACACTTTTCTTATCTTTGCCATCGCAAAGACAAACTGCCAAATGATGCGGGCGCGAGCTCTCTCATCAGATAGCGCTGGCTCACCGGCTGAACGGGTAAAGGAGATCGACACACTGGGGAGGGAAACAATTTCAAATCAGTGGAATGCAAAATTGAAGTTAAAACATAAATCTTCACTGTTTGTCGTGTTTTATTACCCTTCTTCCTTTTTTCATTGCTTCATCCATCAAATGCGAAGGAAAGCACCCCTAATAAAACGTTCTCGACTCCAATGCACCAAATGGAACCTTCCGTTCACTCTTATCTGCTCACGCCGGGATTTGATACATTTTCTAAGGTTTTGGGGATGTTGATTTGCTCATGTCATTTTTTTATACACAAGTTATAAAGAGCACTGTACTATGTAATCATCATAGCATATATTGGATTTAATAATCAGATTTATTTTTAATGAGCTATGAAGGTACAGAATTGCACAACCATACGTGGCAGTTTGCGTGTCTCATCTTCAAGTCGTTTTTCATCCTCAATCTTTACGACCTCTTTCAGGATGGAGAGACATGCATGAACACGGTATACATGAGTTGCAATTGCAGACAATGAGCATTGTGAGATTGTTACTAAACAAGAATAACCGATGAAGAAGACTTCAGGTGCCTGGTGCATGCACTGAACATCGATCTTCACAAACGCATATCCACAGGGGCCAACGTGCACGCAGAGAGAAGAAAGAGGCCGGCGTTGCACAGAGTGGGTGCTGTGGTTAGTCATAGAAAGCACGCAGGGGAAAGTGGAGTGGATGAGTAACACTGAGCTGCTGGCAGACACTCCTACAGAAAACAGAGTTGAAACTGAGAAAATCCACTTTTTACACAACTGTTAGTTTGCCCTTTTGCACCTGTCCCGGCTGACAATACCAATAAAGTGTGTGTGAAACAGCTGCTCCTCTAGAAATAACAAACTGCTCGCCGTATTTGTGTTTTCACACGTGGAAATCAACAGCACCAAGTCCTGTAGAATCACACGTTGTTAGCTGGCACGCGGTCCAAATTCTGCAGTCGGATTCACAACAACTTCAGAACTATTTCAACCAGGCTCCAAAATCTAGGTTCTAATGTTTGACACTTTAAAATATTGATGTAAGTATTTTTTTTATAAAAAGTGCTTCTGCTTTTACTTTGGTGGCACGGGTTCATCAGTGTAAGTAGACGTAAGATGGAGAGAAAAGCAACACCCAAACAATGGAAAAGCTTAAACCTTAAGCTTAAGCATACATGACATGGATTAAAATTGAGTAACGTTTATATTGGAAGCAAATGGGTTGAACATTTTCCACAGTCACAAGCATGCTTTGTGTTGTTGCTTAACATAAATGACCTGGTTTCTACCATATGTAATTCTTTAGTATGCAATATAGTATAATGTTAATATACTGTTGAAGTTTCATTGTAGTGGTGGTACAGCTCTGTCCAGAGAAGTTTAATCCAATAATCTGACTAAAACGGAAACCACCAATAAATCTTTGTGTTTAAAATATTCTCACACAGTGTGAAACAACTGTGCTGAAGCTGTAGAATCATGCAATGTCCCTGCAATACAGTACATGCATACAAAGTGATATCGATGACATGAGAGAAATCGGACAGCAGCCCGTTTCCAAACACCACCATTTGGGAAACAAGAAAATAAAAACATATATAAAAAAGAAAAACAATGTGTAGTGTTAAATGAGCTCCACATTCATCAGCAGAAGGAAAGTAGAGAAGAGAGCTCGCTCAAACTCAGCATGAAGCGTGCAGAATGTTGTTTATTTCTATCAGGCTTTGGTTGACTTTTTTTGAAAATCAAAGGCTAACGTTGATTACCACACCGGATAAAGCAAAGATGAAATGTGAAATCTGAATTTTAATGGCTGACGTGTACTTCTTCCACACAAAAAAGATGAGAATATAAACGTCAGAACGTCATGCAGATGTGGAAACAGCCTCAAGCGGTCTCGCTATGTTTATCCTTGCGTTGACTCGATAACCAGCACTGTTTTATAAGATAAATGGAATTATTTGGGAGTTGAAATAAGGAGCAAACCTGAAACTGGCATACAGCCTCCACATATAGCCATATATGCATTTGTTTGTTGCGGATTTGAAAATGTTCCTTGAAGCTTGTTACTTTTTGCTCCAAAAACTTTTTTCCTAGTTTGGTCGTTATTAAAGCTGACATCATACACTCTCATTTGTGTCTTTAAAAAGGCAACACTGCTGTTTCTCTCTGCATCAGTGTGCACAGTGACTTCCCCATGTGGCCCGATGGTGGGCGTGTCCCTACAGCAGTCTCTGCGGCGGGCCGGAGCCTGCAGATAATCCCCCCACGGGTTCGCCACTGAAGGCCCCCTCATCTCTCAGAGCCAGTCACAGATTAATGGGCTGGTGGCTGGATTCAGACACTCAGTCTTCTCCGATAATCAAAGGCAGAGCGGGCGACCATCGGCAGAGAGTTTCTTTAAAAAGCAAAAGCAGGAAGTGGAGAGAAATCAAAGTCACAAATCCGGCGGTGTCCTTAGACAATAAAAGACAACAGGGTTTCATCCGAGTGTAAGCGGTGAATTGTGAGCGGGTTCAGCCGGTGGTTAAAAGGACACTTTTATGGCATTCTGTGTAAAGCTGTGTAATGTTGCACAGTGTAAAACGGGCACACGCCCAAAATAAACTGAACTGGTTCATTAAAAAAAATGATCTGTGGCAGTGCGGGTGTGAATGGAAATTTTAACAAGGGGGCTTAAACGCGTTTCTTTGCCCGGGTGTCCAATGATGTGCATGCGAGCCTCATCCTGACAGCGCTGCGAAATGTGTTCCATTACCGGCGTCCTATTTTCAGCGGCGAGAGAAGGAGAAGCTGTCGTCGTGGCGTCTGGGCCCAAACGGAATAGATGGGTTCTTCCTCTTTGTGAACACCAGCCGCGGTGATTCCTTGCAGTGTTGCGGTGTCGCCTCGGCAATATCATGCATCAAATCTCTGGGACCTCGCCTCGTGCCGTCCTATCATACACACATTCCATGGCCCTGAAACAAGCTTAGTCACAGGTGTATCAACTAAAAACACAGGAGAAGGTGAGGATTACGTTTGGATTCACATATCTAATTATCATAGGGAAGTCATACATTACAACTGTTACAAAATGCATGTGTTATTACAATTGAATTAACATTAAATATCACCAGAATGATGGACAACCTTTTCAATGTCTGCATTTCTTACTTCAGGGCTTTGCGCCCTGTGTGATTGTATTTAGTGGGGAGGTGGTTGGACCCAAATGCACTCACATGACTCCAGGGACCTTTGACCTTTTATTTAACGCTGTGGAAACAGGAGGCAGAGTAACGGTAACACGAAGGGCTGCTAGGTTTAGCAGGAGTTGAATAGTGCTGGAGAGTCTGGCATGAAAACAGAAGAACAATCTGGCAAAACTCTGCGTGTGAAGCAGGAGACTAAATTAGGACTTGATTAGTGGTCAGAGGCAGGTGGGTGAACAGGTGAAGGGCGATAGACTGACGTAGCGTAGATCTCCAAAACCTGTTCGTAAGAATGTATACGAAAATCTTGAACATACAAATTCGTAACAATACATAGGAACTGGCGGTGGTTAACCACGCCCCTTGAGCGAACAACATGGCGGACCATGTCGGATTCTTGAGTGAACGTCTCTCTGCCATGTTGGATTTTTTGAGGGGGTTAGGGTTAGTATTCTATTCTTACAATTTATTTAACATTGATTTCTCGTTAAAAATGCAATCATAACACGTTTATTTTACATTGTTAGACTTCACGAAGTGTGTTTACGGGGCGCAGGTCGGGACGTCATCAGTTGCAGTCCGTATTTATTTAGTATGTATCACTACGAATTTGTATCTTCAAGATTTTCGTATACATTTTTACGAACAGGTTTCGGAGATCAGGCTGGGTGTGACACAACCGACTGGTGCTTCATATGCTGAAATGTTACACCTACAGGACGAACCCTTCATCAGCCAGGAGGCTTCTCTGGTGAGAAAGTGGAGAGTTGGTCAGGTATCCATGGACACATTGGACCAATCAGTAACAAGATACTTAATCTTTTGAGAACTTCTTAAAAGCTGGACCTGCGCTGTGGCTGCTTTGGTCTCTTGACAGCGTGGTCAAATGTGGACCCTCAGAGTTCAGTGTTATTACACTGGACGGAGGACAAAGCCTCCACCTCAAAGGCCAAATTAAGTTAACATTCGCCCACATTCTACTGTTCCATCCTCGCAAACTGTTTTACTGTATTCATCTGTACTGACGGGTTTAGCACAGCGAGTTGTCCTCTAACTTCATTAACACCGCGTCGAATAACGTGTGTCTTACATGTGTATGAAACCCTCGGAGCTGCTTCGTTTCTGTCAGCACATCGCAGGTTTGATGGATTTATAAACACCAGGGAATGCTTTTAATCGCTGTATTCGCATTTTCCAGGCTCCCATCAAATGGACTCCTCTCTCCGTAATGAGCCAACCCGTTATTGATCCTTCAACGTCTTTATTTAGATCACAAGTGGTCTTTTCCTTCAGTCCTGAATCAAAAAACACAGCAGGGTGCTGAGGCAGCGGGGAAAGCAGGGGACCGGAGGAGGGGAGGCTGAGCTGAAGCCCTTTGAGTTTCCTCCTATGGTGACTAATTAACCTTTCAGCTTTTTCAAGCCCCCATCGTGACTGCAGAACATGAGTGTGGGTTCCAATGCACGTGTGCATCCTACTGAGGCCACATGTTTGCCTCCTTTGGACTCTAGCCTACAATTACTAAACCCATATCTGTCTATTCTCACCTGCGCTACCTGTAACAACCCTTAGTCAAAGGCCCTCTGCACATACACAAATATAGCCGGTAACCCTCCACGGTCACGCGACTTGATTGGAGTAGCTCAACACACAAAGAGTACGCAGCGTTTTTTGACTTGGGTGGTGCATCGGCCTTCAGCCACGGTCCCGTCTCCAACCAATCTCTCCCACTTCAATGGTTTTCTGTACGACATCGGGAGCTTTAATACGCCATCGAGAATCAAGCTATTTGTCGCGTTAAGATATAGTGGTCTTACCTGAGCAGAGAATAAAGACACTCTCGCTCTTGTGTGTGTATGTGTGTGTGATCGGTTTCATAGCCGGGGCTTTTAGTGAGGGTGCCCTTCTGGAATTTGGAACTTAGCACCTTTCAAAAAACCTTTTTGATTTCATTATCAATGTTGTATTGACTTTATGTTCCCTAAGACACTTGAGACAGTGTTTCTCAGCCCTACACCCACATCCAGACTAAATTGAATCCTTCCATTGGCGTTGTTGTACTCAGCTCGGGATGTCTTTGATCACATGCCTTGAAGAAAGATATCATCTTCGTAATCTGTTCCACATCGTCATGGCGCGATGACGCGGCATAAGTGGCCCCGTACTGCCTGCGTTTTAATGACGTCCCTCTTTTGACTGCGTCCCCTCGTTCAGCAGCTCTCCTGCACACTGTGTATTCCTTTGTAGTGTCACTAACAAGCTCTGCAGCTGTTGCCGGGTCAAGCGCCGCGAATCTGGACGCGGGTCTGTGGGTCTGAGACGCGGAGCTCACAAAGACCAAACAAAGTGTGACGCCACATTTTTGTTTAATGACCACGATTTTCGTTCATCAGATACACCGAGCGCATACATTTTCATGTGCATACATACGGTATGACTTGATTCACAATAAAACAAACACTGGCATCACTGGATGCGCCTCCTCTGACCTAAAAATACAGAATCAGAAGCAAAGATAGGATCAGTCGCTGCGTCCTCCCGGGGCTTCCTTGCCTTTCACTTCATCACCTCGTCCCTCCAGACATCTTTTGTCTCCCTGCTGTACTTTGTCTCTTCGCACCCTGTGGCTTTCCTCCAGCCACACCCGTGACGTTTATCTCATGTCCCTCGCAGAAATCAAGCATGGGAGGCAGCCGGGGACGGAGGGAGAGTTAAGCGGATTGTGTTAAGGATTGTGTTTTTGTGTGAGAGAGACACACATACAGCCAAGTAAGATCTCCTCCAGCGTCTAAAGCTAAATTGCCGGTGCAGCGGCGGTGCCTCCGTAGAGGATCAGGGCCTTTTCTCTTCCGCATGAGAAGGAAAAGAAATCCCCTTTATCCGTCAAACAGGAGATGCTTTAGGCCTTTGTTGTTACTACCAGGTCAGTTTGTGGGGGGAACGAGTACATCAAGGAGTATGCGTGTATCTGCGGTACATGTAAGCCCTTCCCCTGGATTGTGTGTACTACTTAGTACTTAATAGGCCAGAGAATGTTTGGACTTGATTCCACGAGTGTAAGTTAGACAGTGTTGAATCTACGCGGCAATACGGACCAGGCAGACTCCACCTGTTGGTGTCATTGTCTCCGTCCGCCTTCAACCCAGATGTCACCGGGCACAAACACACACACGCAGCAACACACAATCTCGCATGCGCACAGCGGGAGCTTTGCAAGACAGAGTGGGAGAGCTCGATTACTCTTCCTCCTTTAACGATTTCTCAGCTGAGAAAACAGGCAAACAGCCGCGCGGAATCCAGTCCCTGTGTTTAGTGGAACGCGCCGTGCACGCGTTACACGAGAAGGACGCGCAACCGGCTGAATTTGAAAATAAGCTGCGCCCACATTAGTGCCGGAGGTTTGGCCCCAAAAACAGAAACCTTCACAGAGCAGGAGCCCATTGGTTGAATGCAATCTTTTCTACTCACTGTTGTGCTTTATTTGTTATAATCCGGTGTGATCTTTGTGCCCGGTGACTCTTCGCCCCTCTCTTATGTAAGAGGGACGTCAGGCTGCTTCCTGTTTGGCTCAGTGGTTCAGTGCGGCTGAAACCAATACAAAAATCACCACACAAAATATTTTCCCTGCAAACTACCACCATAACTGAGATGTGTGGTAATTCCTGTGTTACTTTTCTGTGATAATAATCATTGGCGAAGGGGTCCGCTAATGGGGCTATTTGCAACTCTATTTAAATCAATGCACCGATTGAACCAGATCATGAATGCAATACAAATACGAATTTAACAATATATGTATTATTGATTTTTATTCATCACTGGAAATGTGTTATGAATAAAACACATCACATATGACCAAGAAGAAGGAATAAACATGTACAGCATGCAATGCACTTCCCACCCGCTCAAACCAATTGTGACTCCATCTCCCCCGGCAGTACCTGCAGATGTTTTACAACGTTGCTTCGCTCCAAAGCTGTCGGCTCGGGTTCCAAACCTTCTGCAGATTCAAAACCTTGACCACATATCTGTGTTGTCTGAGAAGTTGTGGTGTTTACTATGAAAGGAGTGGTCGCATTCGAATGAGAATAGACGGTTTGTATAATTTAATATGAACAGAAAAAAGAAGAAAAAAAAAATAGTCTGCTGTTGCAAAGTATATTTATTTATCGGCTGCGTACCCTTTAGGCACAGGACGTGATCTGTGTGCCGCTTCTTATCTGAGGCAGGAAACATAAAAACCTTCAGTATACATTTTCATATAAATTTGCAGTAATATCACTGAATGGTCGGCACAAGACTTGAAACAGCCAGAAAATCCCATTTGATCCCATTTGATCCGTTATCTGCAGCCACAGAGACGCCTTCTCACTTCGCTGTCAACGCAGCATCCCGAGGGCCCCTGTTGAAATAGTTTTAATCTTTTTATTAAGCCGCTGTCATGACGGGCTTTGCTGGACATGTTTTACGTGTGTGTGACCGTGAAAAGCTGCATCTGTTTTGTGTGTGTCGGTGTTGATTTGTCGCTGCGCGTCACAGTGACGAGCGGCAGAGGAAAGAATGAGTCCTCGTCCACCGCTGCGACAAGAAGTACATGTTTTTTTGACACTCAAGGTGTTGAAGTTTGGCTATAGATAGAGCCGAGAAAACCAATTAGAGATCCAATTAGACCTGTAATCACTGACAATCATGCCGCTTAATCTTGTCCTCATGTAATGAGTACATGGTGGGGGAAGAAGGCGGTTTGGATAAGCCAACAGTCTATCTCTTTATCGCAGACTCTTCTTGTATTCAATATCCAATGAATGCATTACATGCCATGAAGACCAGAATTAAGTATGAGACGGCCACACGGCTCATCTGGGGAAAAAAATCCAACGGCATCTCATTTTGGGTGTAAATTGAGTGTAAATTGTGTTCTTACACATGTGGACACATGTGAATGGAAATGACCTACAAACCTTAAACAACACCACTGGAATTTGTTTTGCATTCCAATCCTGTGTGCGTGTGTGTGTGTGTGTGTGATAGCTACACAGCAAGTGAAGCTCTAACTAGTACTCCCTGTTTGTGCTTGACGGGTGCAAAAAGCTGTTTCTTCTTCTTCCTCTTCTTCTTCTTCTTCTTCTTCTTCTTCTTCTTCTTCTTCTTCTTCTTCTTCTTCCCCTCCACAAGGCGAGCGCTGAAGTGCTTTCAGCGCTGCGCCGCACTGAACGTCGAGCTTTGAAGTCCCGCCGCAGAGTGAAGCCCAACAATCCCAGATGCAGCCCGCTATTATCTGTCCCGCAGCACAACAACTCGAGTGTCCCGATCGACCCTTTTAAATACGAGCAAAGCCGCTCTCCATCAAGTCTCATCAAGCAGGCAAAAAGGAACTACGGGAACGAGCGGCCGATGCAGCTTTGATCGCTGTCTCATCGTCGTACGTTGGGAGGGATGCTTTTTGTTTGTTCTGTGAGCGAATCTAGTGCTCAATGTTAGTTGATGTACATTGCAATCATTTGAATGGCAGTAAGTTCCTCTCTTAGTGTGACAGAAGTACGAGTAGACCTGTTTGAGTTTACTGGCCAATCAATCTGTTAATCTGATGACTGAGAAAGAAGAAAAGAGGAACAGGAAGTCTAGCCAGATGGGAAACAAAGCAAGTGATCTCATTTTGCTGAGTTTGCTCTTGTTTTTCCATCCTTTGAGGTCACCAGTCACGGGTGCAGTTTTTGTGTACAGCACATGTTTGTTTGTTTTTTTCTGGTTTTATTTGGCAATTTCAAAACACATTTTTCATTATCCAAACATAAACGTTTTTTAAAAAGCATGTGCTTGGGAGGGAGGCAGCTGCCGGCTCTTCAACCAGACCAAAAAAATGTGCATCACCAGATGCGACGAGGTGGCTGTTAAGTCGGCTGAGTGGCAACATACATTTGGAGAGCAAGCATTTAGGAATTTAGGATTTCCAGGCTTATTCATTTAAAAAGCTCCGTTGTTCCAATTCACCCAATCCTCACCCGCTGTTTAGGATCCAGACACGCGGCGGCGGGCGTCAGTGACGCAGCTCGGAGTTTGCACATCTCAAACGAGACAGATCGGGTGTTTGGTCCTCTGCAAATAGCATCTAGCCGACAGACTGGCTGACTTACTCATTGACTGATTGGCACAGGCAACGTCCAACCAGCAGCCGGCCGGCCGGCTGATTGTTGTGCTGCTCGGCCGAGAGCCGACGGGCTAAAATGTCGCACGTGACCCCCGCTGAGACCCACGTGTCTGTCGTGTTTGCTTCAGGTGTGATGTGCATTCAAGGCGCATACTGTAAGTGCACTGACTGGATATCGTCCATATGAATCCCCCCCCGCGGCGCCCAGAATGAGAGGGGAGCGTAGATGAGGGGAAACAATTTTAAACAGGCAATCAGTGTGGGCAGGACAGAAGTGATGAAAAAGTCTTCTTTTCTGTTTACACACTCCGGCGTACACACACACACACACACACACACACACACTCGCAGCCATCATGCTCAAGTGCAGTAAAGCGGCAAAAGTCACAAGAAAATCCATTCTCCGACAATTTCTAAATGTTTCACAGCCCACGCAAATGCTCGGTGGAAATTTGCCCTTGACTGGCTGGTGCGATAATAACGTTTTACTTCACATCAAAGCAGTGCTCATGATTCATTCAGCATGATTGCGCTGGTCATCTTTATAGCTGGCACTCCTCACAATTCATCAACACTTAGGGTTACGGGCTTGGAGACGATAGACAGCCGGACAGAGAACGAAAATCTGCAATCAGTGGTCCATTTTAGTATTTTAATGGTTTGGCTTAAAAATAAGCTGGTGAAGGTCATTGGAGCCACCGCTGAAACGTCACGTGACTGTTAAAATGACTCAACTTTTGCTCGAGTCGCGGGTAGAAGTCCTGTGTTTGTCTGCGCTACTGCTGAAACATGTAAAGTGTCTTCGCTGCCCTTCAGAAATGCAGGAGAAACTGGTCTCCCTCCTGCAAGCCTCGGGGCAGATTTGACACGTTTGAGGCGTGATGTGCATTTCTAACATTTCCATCAATCCAATCATTAAACAAGCAGACGCAGCATGAGGTGTTTGAATTGAGGACGGACGACAAACGTCGCCACAGTATCGATTCCCTGCGTTCACCGGCTGTATTTTCAATAACGAGCTCGATTTAGTTTTCTCATTGATAAATGTACACAATATCTAACAAAGGGGGGTAGTTTTCATTGTAATGAAAGAAATGGTATCTTTATCTTTTTGCATCTTCACGTAATCTGTCAAAAGTTACCTTTGTCCTTCCAAATGAACACCTCCAGGAGCCTGGATACAGACATCTGATAACTTGGAGAGATGCACACTCTGTCCTGGTTATGTGTGCTGCCTCTGGGCCTTATGAATTATAGTTGCTGAGGGAGTACGGTGTGGATATATATCACCGGTGCTGCTTCAGCTTACCTAAAAAGCATCCCTGGACAAACTCGCATTGATCCGGAGCCTGGAGCGGTGTTCCGTTTCTGTGGCAGGAGTGACGCCGTGCTGTGTGGACGCTGGTCGTTTTACAAAGTTTGTCTTTGCATTAATAAAAAAAAAAGGTATTACTGTCTTATTTTCAACTTGTTATTGAAACATTTTCATTCACAAATGGATTTTGCAAACCATAAAACCAGAACAATATGTCTGACTTAGGCTTTAATCTATGATAGATAGAAACGTTGTATACAAAAAATTAGCCTACTTCCAAAAAGTTGTTTAACTTTGTCAAAATACCACCATCACAGTGCTACAGCCTTTTTTACACTGTAACCCAACAAATAAATCTAAAGATACAGTGAAGAGACAGTAGCACCTCCCTTATATTTATCCATCAATATTTAGCGCCTGGTAATAAATAAAGTAGAGAAATAAACACCACAGGTACTAAGAGACAAACGCGAACGTGATCAAGTTCATTGAAACGAAAGAGCGGTGACGTAAAACCAACCAAGTGGCCTGACGCCTCCTTTTTGGTTTTTCGCGACGGGGGGCCCCTGAATATAAAAGCCATTCCGGCTCTCCAGGACGCCGCATGCATAATGAACGGCTGGTTGACTTCACGGACGCCGCCGCCGCCGCAGAAAGCCGCTTCGCACGCGGCCGAGCCGCGTCCATAACGAATGAGCGATATTCTCGACAGATATTTGCATGTGTTCAAGCGATGAGGCACCTGAACTCCCCACACACCTCCGCCCTGCCGCTTGCACCTCGGCAGCCGGTCCCTGGTTAGCCACCCGGCCCGGGGTGAAGGAGGGGGAAAGGGGGGGGGGGAGGGGAGGGGCACCGGCTTGCCTCTTGCCCCCGTCGCCGCCGAGACAATCACACAGGGCGTCAATAATTCACACCCCGAGGTGTTTCTTTCATTTCAATATTCCTTCCCCGGCCCGCGGTATTCTGAGAGCCATCTCAGTGGAGCACTGAACTCAAAAAGAATGTTGTCAATTATTTATTTCCAAAGGTTTTAGCTCCGTCTGACAGTGTTCTCCTCTTTTTCTCTTCCCCCCCACCTCCTGCTCCTCTGGGCCCTGTTTGGATGGTGTTTCCCTCTCCAAACACTGTATTGCTCCTCGCTGCCCGACAGGTAAGTTGATTTGATCACATTATATTTATAGACTCGTGCGATGGGCTCGCCTCGCACGCCGTTATTTAGTGCCGTGGACCCTGAGCTGCCTGGCGGACGCCGGCGGAGGGGGGGGGAGAGGGTTATCGCTTGTACTTCCTGGGGTCACTGATGTGGTGCAGAACATCCTCTGGTTTTCGCAGTGTTTATTTGCAGGTTTTGCTAAAGTGGCTTTAAGGGAAGCCGAGTGGCAGCGACCTCATTGGGCTACAGTTAGAGACTCAGACGTCTCATCACCTCGTCTAAGCAGGAAGGAGAGCTTTTCCACGATAAATCCGATGCACCGAGTTGTTTGGCAAAGGATCCTGTTGGAAGACAGAGACTGCGGGCGCCACTTTCAGCGAGGAGGGCGATGTCAGAGTAATCCGAGGAGTAGAAAGGAAACGCCTAATGGGAAATCAAAGGGAGAGGCGACTTAAGTGAAGCCTCCACATGCGAGCAGAAAGGGGAGCGATGAAGCAGGTGAGAGACAGCGTTTCATTCAGCCGTGTTCTTCCCATACTTGTCTTTGGATAATCAGAGTGCGGGACGTATTATCACCAGTGGATTCCTCAGATGACGACAGAGTGATTCGGCGATGGTTGAATCTGTGCACATGAATCAGAGCGCAGCGATGCTCTCATACTTTCCCCGACTGTAGGTTAAAGGAACAGAAAAACAAAAAAACTCAATTATTTTAAGAGAGGATATATGAGCCGTTGCCCTTTTATAAGTTCAAATCAATGTAGTGTGAAAGAGGAGAGTTGCAAATTTAGGTTCTGCAACAACCGATGAGATAATTAAAGTATGATAGATAATTACGATACAGGCTCGTGACTGCATACAGAGCGGAACACTTTGAGGCGGTGAAAGTCAAATTAAAAAGGGCTTTGACCTTAAACTGCTCATTCAAGACACCCTTTGAAAGTTAAGTGTTGTTTGCCGATCCCATTAACTTGTTCGGACGCTCAACCATTGTCAGTGTCTTCCTCACAAAAACCAGGTCCTAGACTTCACCTCCTTCCTCCGTGACCTCCGTGACCTCCGGCAGCTCCGAGGGCAAACTTAACCGGGAGAGAGGCTCACGGACGAAGGGACAGAGGTGTGTTTAGTCCCCGGGACCGGCCCTGAGCCGCGGAGCTGTGAGTGGATTCGGGTTGTTGTTCTGTGACATTCTGTTTTGTCTTTATTTTCCACGTGCAAGTGTAAATGTACCTAACGCGTGGACCCGGGGATTTAAAACGCTCTCTGACATTTCAGCAGCGCGACAAACAGATCAAAGAGTTGAAAAGAGAGAGGATCGGTGCGCTTGTCTGGAAGACGGATGACGTCTCACATCGATCACTGTTGGAAATCAAACAACGTCGGAGCCCAACGGATGACAAAGTGCGTGAGAGGTTTTGTGGGTACACAGATACATCAAGAGAAGACATCCGAGACAAAGCGCAGTATCACGTCTTTTTAAAGCAGGAATGAAAAAATGAAAATCAGCTGACTTTTGATGTGTTTTCTTGAAGGCGCAGTACGAGACAACGCATTGAACACTCAGCGGCTATTTGGATTAAAATGCCGCTTGATGAATCGAGGCTCTCTGTTCACTTGAGGGCCTCTTACTGAAAGCAAGGGGAGGATGCTAAATGATCTTATGTACAATAAGCATTTTACACTTCGAGTGGGCCTTCGTCGTTTACAATATTCTACATATCCGTATTATCTCAATGGAAACAGCGAACGCAGGGAGATGCTGTTGTCGCATCCCAGAAGGTCTTCACGGCGAGTTCTGGATTATGAATGGCCGTGCGTCCGAAGGGTGACTTTGACAATGGAGGCTGAACCCTAAACAGGTAGTTTTAGTTTCCATGTGAAATGTTGGCTGTTGAGGTCATTGACAGATGGTCACAATGAGCCGCTGGTCATCACCTTGGTTCTGTGTGGTCATTTGGCATCAATTGGTGGTGATCTTCTTTCTCTTTGGGGGTGTTGTGTTGTCTTTGTTTCTGAATGTAGTTGTTTTTCTTTATTTCTCTCCTTCCACAGTGGTTTTATATTTCTTTCTGGTCATTTTGCATCTCCTCCAGTGTGATATGTGCATCTTCGATGCTATAGACAGCCGGTAAAAAAACTCTTCGGAGGCATTCTTTGAAAAGCCATATGGGATTTTGGAGAATTAGGCAATAAGAAACCATCTATTCATGAATTCCGTGGTGTATATTTGAAGCAATACAAGAGGTGTGTTAATGTCGTTTTATGAAAAGAATTGTTTATTTAAAGATGAAGCTTGAATAACAATGACTGCAAGGTTTAGATACATGAATATATTCAAACTTCAACAACACGAAACAACTATTCAGGGACATTTTAGCTTCGGGAAAGAAGCAGACATTTGTAGTTATTTCTGTTTCGATAGCGTGGTACCAGCAGCCCGCATAAGCCGTTGTTCAAACACATGGATGTTGACAGATGCCGCGTGATTGCTGTGACTTTGTTTCCCTCGACGCCCCCGCGACAAGAGGGCGTTTCGGAATGACCGGCGGCTTGTTAAAGACGCTGAGAAAAGCAAGGTGCAGGTACGCGTGAGCTATCCGAGCAGCAGCTCAGAGGCTCCATTGAGTTCCGACGAGCTGGAAAACGGCTCCCTGCGATGGTGACGCTGCGTTTCTGTCTCAACATCTCAACCGGTTTGAACGACCGATTCCAGAGACGAGCAGCGAGCGGACCGAGTGCACACAAACAGACAATGAACGGGTAATGGCTGCTTGGCTAATCCGAACTCGCTCGCTACCGTCACACTGTCGGATTATACATACGTTTTGAGAATAAACTCAAAAGGGTCCAAAAAAAAAGGATTTTCTTAAATCCCCCGAGGGCCCTCGAATCTCCAGCACATACTTTACCCGCAGTGCTCAACTTAATGCGACTCCTCCGACAGGCCGCTACCGCTCACCCGCCGCTTCTCCAGGAAAGTGCTGCGTGGCGCCCTGGGAGCGCTCGGGTCGTGTGCAGGCCCGAGCCGACCGGCCGCCCAACTGCCTCCCCCTCCCTCCCTCCCTCCGTCCCCCCCGCAGAGCCGCGGCGTTAGAAGCCCACTGTGAGGGAGAGGCCCGAAAAGCCGGCCTAATGGCGTTTTCCATTCCCTCTCCGCGGGAGGCGTCGTTATGGATGCAGCGCGCGCGCGCCGACCTCCGCTCCTTCCCCGCTCGCCGAGGGGGTCACGAAGAGCGATGGTCACGATGGGAGGGCTGAGAGGGGGAGCGGGAGGGAGGGGAGGAATAAGATGGGTTAAGATGACGCAAAAAAATAAAAGGATTTGAAGGCGATGGGATACGACATGGAAGAAAGCGTGCGAGCACCGGCCAAGAGGTGATTAAAATCTCATTGGTGGGCAAACGGGAGGATTCTATGTCAACTTAAAGATACATTACAGATGAGTTCAATAACTAAACAGCATTTTTAGATTAGATTAGATTCAACTTTATTGTCACTTGATTGACTTGAGGCAACAAAATGCAGTTTAACATCCAACCAGAAGTGCAAAATAGCAAAAAGTGCATATGTGAGTATGTGCATATGTAAAGTGTAATAAGTGAATAAATAGATATGTACAGTAAGAAATAGTTTGGCAATATGAATACATGGAAAAATAAGTGACAAGTAAGGGACATTTTGTATAATGTCCCAACATCCGTGTGTCCATGTTTCCCTCATAATAACAGATGATCAGTTCAAGAGTTGAGCTTCATATTACATTATGTTACGTCATTTCTGGCTACTGAAATGCAAAAAGTTGAAACACGTCCTCTAGCTGTTAAATGATCACATCAGGTTTGATTTGATCCTGACAGCTGGTGGCAGCCGTCGCTCTGGGCCTTTTCTCTGCTTTAAATGATTGCTTTTCAACCATGAAAAGAGTCACTCTTCATTAGAGATGAAATCAACATCAACACAAATACCCCACATGGAGGGAGCAGAACGGCCTTTTCATGGGGAGAAACAAAAACATCTTGCACCAACAGATCTCTTTGAGCTTTTGAAGTTTTGGTGTTTTTCTGTAACATAAATAAATCCCTGTTGAATCCTTATGGTTTTAGAGACTAATAAACCTCAGACCCGAACATTTACACTTGTAAACGATTCTCACTATTTGCCAGCAGTGTTTTTAAAATGTGTGAACTGTAGATGACGATGAACGCTCGGATAATGTTAAGCAACATAAACACGGCTCCCTAAGGCAGCGCAACGGACACGAGAACAACAGAAACAGTCGGCGCCAGATGTGTTCCAACATGCGACATGTTCCCCAACAGCGTGAACAAATAGTGCATCTATTATCTATTCCGCTTCCTCCTCACTGCACTAAAAGTGTCAGAAAGCTCAGACAAGAAAGAAAAAATACTTGTGTGGCCATCAAAAAAAAGGCTTTGGAGCCAGAAGGCTGGAGTCGGTACGAAGGGGACGAAAGGGAGCAAAAGGATACCCGAAAGCCTTTTGTCTCCATTTGGCTATGCATGTGTGTGTGCGTGTGTGCGTGTGTGTGTGTGCGTGTTAGGGGGGAGGGTGGGGGGTTTCAGGGCCGAACAGTGTATTGGGAGCTGAGATGGATGGAGGCTGTGTCTTACATTACCACTCATCCCTGTCAACAAGATTAATCTTCACTCTTCAACCCTGACGAAGTCCCTTGTCCTATCACATATCCCCCCCCGTTTTCCTTGAAAGGTAGTTTCAACCAAAACATGTGCAGTGAATGCATTTTATTCTGTGTTTAACACGCTGTCACAGTGCAGGGATGGCGGAGCTTTAAAGGAGACCTCCAGCATTTTCACAAGATATCGCAAGCATTAGAATGCCGCTGCGTCGCACACTCTACAGCCCCCACCTGGCATCCAAGCAGAAAGCCATTTACAGAGCATGCGTCGTGTTTTCCTTTGAAAATCTCCATCGCGCGCCACCTCAAAGAAAATGCAATTTCTTCCCAAGTGCAAAGGGGGTTCGTGCGAGGACAGCTCTTGTCACAGCCCACTTAAAAGGGGCCGCCTGCTCCGAGTTAATCCGTACGGTTTCTTGTCAAACCGCGGAGAGGGAAGTGAAAACTGCAGGCTGTCTAGGAAGGACCACATTTACCCAACACGTCCCCGCTGTCAACGGGACGGCGAAAAGTGGACACTCCAGATTCTCATCCTGACGTGTCCTTTCATATATCTCTCCCGGTGTTCCCTTCTCTTCTCCGCCTTTTGCACACGTGGCTGTGGATTGTACAGCGGGCTGCAGAGGGTCTGCACAACTCGGTGTGCGTCAGCACGTGTGCCCGTTTCACACCCGTTCACACAGGTGAGCACCAAGAACAGATTTCACGCTTCACATGTGGCGTGTGCGTCCTTGTGTGTGTGTGTGTGTGTGTGTGTGTGTGTGTGTGTGTTCTTTTGAGTGTGAGCTGATGATAAGGGGGCCCTGAATGTGCTGCTCGAGAGGCAAAACACAGACGTTCCTCTTTGGGACCGCCGGCATCAAGGGAGCTTCAGATGATACAGAAACAGCGCACGTGCATCCCAAAGATACAGCGGGACGAAGAAAGGAATGCAATTTTATAAATTCAGGTTTGTTTGGGTTTGAAAAGCAGCAGTAAGCGCTGTAAGAAAATACCAGTGTGCTCATGTACCAATTTTCTCTGCATGAATTCCTGCAATTGCACTAAAAATCCATTAACTTAATTGTTTGATTTGATTTGCAATTCGAGACAAAGATGATAACAGGCCAGCATTTCTTCTCATAAACATCTTTTACAACAAACGAATCAAATTCAATTTAGTTTAATTTCAATTATTTTTGAATGGCTGCAATTGGTGTGTAACATCTCTGATGCCGTGTGCACTTGAATCATAGTCAGATCGGCACAGACTTTCTTCCTGTGAGGAGTAAATAGTGCACAGTAAACAATTACTTATGGCGTCCACCTGGAGGACACCCTGAACCGTGCACAGAGAGTACTGTTGGACAAATTGTTCCTCCTGTACTTCGCATTATTGTCTTTGTGCACTCGTTTCATATTGTGCTCACCTTCCTGTTCCCTCCCTTTGTCCAAGTTATGGGTAGATTTAATTCCTTCCCTCCAGTGATTTGACTTCTTCTGCCTCTTTGTTGTGATGAAAGGATCTCAAATCGATCCTTCAATAAGTTGGGTTTCCTCACGCCGCGTTGTTGTTGCTGCTTCCCCGTTTGGTTGTCGGGGGCTTCGGCTGCTCTTATATCCGGTTCCTTGTGAGCTGTGTTTGTGTTGAAGACATGCTGTGTCAATAACACTTTATCCTCCTTCATTTTGGATAATTGCTGCCCCCCGTGGAGGAAATGTGAATCCAAACTTGTCATTTGCGCATGTGAATGAACGGGATGTGCGTTTATCCCCGACGCTGCAGCGACTCAAAGATCCAACCACCGCCAAGTGAATCACCGCCGTGCTTCTGCTTCAATGTGCATTGTTGGTTTCACGGTCCTGTCCTCCTGCATAATAGTGACCATTAAGATCCCGTCTCAATTACTGGGTAGAGTTTCCGGTCTATATAATGGAATTTGCAGAGCGGCCGCTTGCCTCTGGTTGATTTAAGACTCAAAAATGATGAAACATGAATGACATATCTTGCTGCACGTGAAATTATGTTTAATTAAAAGTGGGCACTCGGTCCTAATCCCCTCGGCTCCTTTAATTTTTTTTTTTTTTTTTGATCTGGTCATTCTCCTTCTAAAGCAGCTGGGGGACTTTAGTTTAATCCAACAAGAATAAGCATTTGCAGCGTACCACGCCCCGCTGCGTATTAATAAGCAGTTTGGGACTCGTTGTCAGCACAAGCAAGAGGTTGAAAACAAACAGTGCGCATGTTCGTTATAATGGAGGAAACATTTCACGGCAGTGTGGCTCATTGATGAATTTTTAATAGTTTGTTTATGGAAAAGTTCCATGGTCCAGAAGAATAGGATATGCCAACATATATCAACGTATCAAATGTTGTTGGATTTGCTCTTTTCACGGGATTGTTATAATTTCGTTTTTTTCTAAATTGTCTTGAATATTAATGCGCCCTTTATTTACATCGGGAAAAAAATAAAATAAAATAATATATTATATTTATATATATATTATATATATATATATAATTTATTTATTATATATTTTTTTTTTGATAAAAAAATAATCAAAAGCATCTAGGTATTGCACAAGTTAGATCGATCACGGCCTTAATAAGCCCTCAAAGTAAGATGGAGATCTGCTGTAAGTGACTCCATCAGCTAAAAGCAGCTCCGTATTTAGCGCCCCTGGCCGCTTGGCTCGGCCTACCAGCTCGTGGGAACATGTTGAGTCGTCTTTGAATTTGAAGGGTTTTTTAATTTGCTGCATTGCTTCTAGTCATTTTTGTTGCTGCTGTTATCTTGATTGATGTAAGGAAGTGGTTAATTATTGCCATCCTCTCATTAGCTGAGTCAGTTTTCAAATGCGAGCTCAGAACCGCCCCGCAAACAACCTCGCAGTTGAATATGAATTAAAGTTTGATTCATGCACGCAGCTGGTTTCTAAATTAGGTGGCTGAAGACGGCGGCTTTTAACAACCACCCTCCGCTGCTCAATCAGCCCCAACTGTTTGGAGAAGGGCGGCGTGAGATGCATGTACTGGGGCCACTCACAAAAATTACTTTTTAGGGATTACAGATTACTGGATGAAGCAGCTGTCTATCAAACTATTGAAAAAGAAGCAAGAAAATCCTTCAGTTCCATTCAATGAGGATATCGTCTCCAGTTAGCATAGTAAAGATGCTATCGTAGCATCAGCGCTAACGTTTGTTTAGACCAAACGGTCGCTACTTCCTGTCACGTGACCGTTTGCGGGTCTGAATCACTGAGAGATCCATCAGGAACGAAGCACCTAATAACTTAAGAAGAAACGTCAACCCCCGATAAACAGCTTCATACCGGATGTGAAAGTAGCATTAGGAAAGTGGACAGTTGTTTAGAAGGCGCAGTTGATGTGTGAATCTCGGCCTTAACCGGCAGCTGTGCACTCGGGGAGAACTGATGGGGGAAAAAACTCTGACTGCATCCCGTAAGAATTCCTTTTCTGGAGATACGTTTGCCCATTCGGCTCCACATCCAACGCTGCCTCCGTGCCAATGATGTTGTCCTACAGCCACGAGCGTGTGAATACAAGCATTATCACCTCTTCCCCTAAATCACCGCGTCCTAAAAAGCATCTTTCTTAACGGGCTACTGCAGTTCAAAGCGTATCACAGGGTGAGGAAAACACCAACGGCTCTATTCAGCCAGAGAGTAACATTAAACCATGTCAAAGACAAAAAGGTTCAACCCGGCGCTGTCGTGGCATTTAGGCCCTCTGCTAATGCAAAGTGTCTCGAGGACAATGCCTCAAAAGACAAGTAATGCACGAAAAATGGAGCTCATCTAATCCCTCAAACTCGACCTCGCAGCCAGCGCCGTCTCCGTTTGAGCGATCACACCTTCCGCGTTCATCTTCTCTCTCGGAAAGCAACCGCGAGGGCTTTCTCAAAAAAGGCCTTCAAATGTGAAGGGGCTGTGGTTTTAATCTCTCTGGAAATACTCCCCAAAAACTCCAGTGGGAAATGTCATGTATTATGCAGCGAGTGGGAAAACAAGGTGGTGCTCAAAACATATGAAGATGCACTTGAGCAGAGGGCGTATCCTTCAAACGCGACATGAAGCAGACAGGCGTGAAAGAGATAAGAAGGTCAAGCTGACGCTTGGACGATGAAGTCAGAAGTTATGGCTCACCAGATGTGCGGCGAATATTTCCACCTCAGCCAGTGGGCACGAAACCCTTATACTCATTATTTTTAAGTCTACCTAAAGAAACCCAAGCGGATGCTAGTGGGATTGTTGTTGGATTCGATTTAGCGGGCGTGTACACACAATTAAGTTGGGGAAATAATTGATTTGAAAAGCACAACACGCGGCTGAACTAAACCAACATCTGGTTAGTCAGAGGCGACGGCGTGGCGATGTGAATCTCTCGTCGCCCTGCCAGCTAACAGCGCGGCTGGAATGTGTCACGGTGGGAGTAGATAAGTGCTCAGCTCGTCCGTCCTCCTCTCAACGCTCTCACAGGAGCGGCGCCATGAGTTGGCTCCAGGCCGCCATCAGGTGCTGTGACTCATCCATTTCATCATCAAATTAGACGGGTTCACGACTGGGAGCCGGTGCTTCTCATCATGATCGGGCACCGTTTAATGGGTAGTAGTAGATTGCCTGCACCGAAAGACAAAGGGAAGAAAAAAAACAAAGTTGCATGTTACTTTGCATTGTTACAACACTGAATATATGCAAAACTCTCTATATATCGAGGGACAGTTTTGCATGTCACATGACATAATGTACAGTAACATTGGAAGTGATGCTTTTGGGTTGCAGGGACTATACGCTACGTGTCTGAATGAAATCCTTTCTTGGCAAATGGTCAATTCAGCTTTTGGGCAACTGCAGCTTGGCTAAAACGCATGTTGGTGGGAGGGAAAAAAAACAACATAAGAAAAAGAAAAGATGCTCAGTGCACCGGAAAACTGGCGGAAGCAGAACTGTGGAACCGTAAAGGAAACCGGCCGTGATCGTTTGGTGAACCTGATAATGAGCCGGGACGGGATTCATGCAGAACGGACGTGAACTTAAGGGGTTGCAGGACTTCACAACTCGCAGGATTCGAGGGGAGAGGACGATGAAGTTAGTGCTCCGTACTGTCGGGGGATTTAGGAAGAGCTGTCTGGAAGCACACAGAATTAATTTGCTGTGCTATTTTGAATGAATGGTTTATGTAAGTTTCAGACGAGTCGGCCTCGACGATGAAAGAAACATCATGCAGGAGAATGCTGAGTTGTTTTTTGTTCTATATCAATTTTGCATTGGATGACGTGTTTTACTCCACCTAACCGAGTAGTGTTGTTGTACTTTTACCTTGTTGCATTCTCCATGTAATTTAAACTGATAAATAATGCAATCGCATCCCCTCAAAAGGGAATTTATATCAAGTTGTATGAGAACTTAATTTTGTAGGAGATAAAGGGGGTTTGGTTGAGGGTTCCTTCAGAGAAATGTCATTTAAAACCCTGCCGACTCTGCAAAATACTGCAAAGGGTTCAAACGTAAATTATGGAACATCTATTCATACATATTTTATAAAACGTATTTATTTATAAAACACTGAAGAAGTAACAGCATGAACATTTGAATGTCCCATGCTGAACCTGAAAAGGATTGTGAGGGTATTAGGATACAATTACAACATTTAGGATTATTTGCTGTATTATTTTCCAAATTCAACTGGATAAATGTAGAACATAATCCAAATAAGTAACAACAACATGGTATTTATTTAAATGTATTCAAGCTCAGTTCTTAAAACTGTGCTTCAGTATTCCACCAATATTTCCCCTCTGGTGCTTGGATACACAAAACTAATCCCTGCGTTGCCTCGCTGGAGTTTAACCTAAAAGTGACGTCCACGTTTGCCGACCACGTGATTCTTTACATTTGAAATCCACTCAGGAACGTCCCCGTCAGGACATGATCAGTCCAAAGGCCTTTCTGGCCGTCCACTAAACAGACGTTAGCTCATATTAGTGTCATAGCGTCGCCATCATTGGCTTTAGCATTGCTATTGGGTAACGGGCATGCTAACAGGCTACTAACAACAGAGTATTGGCATTCTCTCGCTCTCTGTTAGTGCTCTGTAATCTCAGCCAGCAAGGCCTTACGTGTCTTTGTTTACCAGCAGCTTTGGTACCACGTGAGCTCGCGTCCCTCTGCAGGTCCACACTCCGTCCCACACTGTGTCCCACACTCCGTCCCGTCTAGTTCGTGCCGCGGCGGAGGCTGATCCCTGCCTATTTCTTCATCAGCAATCCAACAATTACAAACGAAAAAGCATTGCAACGCACCGCCTACACGCTGAGAGCAACGAGGACGTTTGGATTTGAATAAAAATACTTTGCGGACACAAATGTCAGCTGCCAGGAAAGCGAGATAACTTAACTTTAAGCACTCAGAGTGTATTACTAACCAACGGTTCCAATGTTAGCCTCGTGGCTAAATGTGTTCTACCCAAGAGGCCGAGACATTTTTAATGAGAATAAACATCTGTCTCCTCTGCCTCCCACTGGAAATCACATGACAACTGTGAAAAATAAAAATAGTTTGTTCTTGATTCCCAAAACGAAGCAGGTGGTGACTCCAGAATATTTCTCAAATGACAGAGTTGGCAGGGAGGGGGGATTCGTGTGGAATGGTGATACGGGACCTGTACACTTCAGGCAGGATCTGTCTTATCACTTGATTGCAAATGGCACGAATCTCACAGCTTGCCCGTGTTCGCGTTGACTCGAGTTAAGAGGAAAACAGGGATTCACGACTGCATTCCGAGGCGTTGCCAGTAACTGAAGAGATTGACAGAGTGTCTGTGGAGCTCTACTGGGTACAGTGGGTGTCTGTGGAGCTCTACTGGGTACACTCTACTGGGTACAGTGGGTGTTGTGCTCGCACAGCGTGCACAGCGTGCACAGCGTGCAGAGGATGCAGAGGATGCAACACTCACAGCCTGACAGAAAGGGGAGCACAGCCCTGTACAGTCTACCTGTGACATTTTCTTTTTAGCATAAAGGCTTTCTTGTCTTTGCTCCCGTTTCCCTCGGGAGGGGAAGGAGAGGGGAGAAGGGGAGGAGAGGGGGGGAGGGGGGGCACTCAGGGCAAGAGGGAGATGAAGGGAGAACCAAGAGCGGCTTTATATTAGAGAAGAGAGGTCACAGCTACCTTTACGCTCTTAGGACCAAAGTGACGGATGTGTTTGGACGTGTCAGCAGTGGGACACGCCCCATGATGTGTGTGTGTGTGTGTGTGTTGTGTGTTGTGTTGCCAGTGTGGCCATATGTTGACTCCACATGTTGTGTTTCCACTGCACACGATCAGACTCAATCCTCTTAATACGATGATGATGAAGTTAAACGTTGTGAGTCAACTCAGTCAAATGTTAACATGCTAATTCTGACCATTTTGCTCTGAATACCCCGAGTGAGAACGCTTGAGACCCTCTTGACAACACACTCATGAGGGTCCTGATTAAGGAAACTCTGTATTTCATTAAATTGCCTCTTTATTCTATCGACTATTTATTTACGCGTTGTATATATTTTGTTAAAGGAACAGGTGGAAGTCCGGTGGGAGATTTGCTGCCTCATTTTGATGATTTTGTCCTGTTGTCTTTTATTGCCTTGAATTGTTTGCTTTTCTTAACCAAGCAGCTTGCGATGCAGCTGAAGTGCACTTTGGGTGTGGATGTGAAAAGTAGCGTACAGAAGCGGGTCACACCGAACAGCTCGGTAAAACAGGGGCAGGCCGTGCTGGATGAGCACCAAACAAACAACGGGCGTGGGGATGGAAGGATGTGCGGATGTACGGATATGCGAACAGGCGGGTGGGGATGAGAAGGCAAACACACGGGAAAGCTAACAAGGGTTTGTTTGCATTATTGCAAGATACTGGTGTTTCTGGGGGATTTATTGTTGTGGAAATATGTTGCGGAGCTCCCGGTGGACGCAATTAAACGCACACAGCAGCACACACATACAGCAGCCCCCTTTTTGCCCCCACAAAGGTTATCACAACACTAAGATTCTTAATGATGAGGATGATACTAATTAGCAGTACGCCGTCTTTATTCAGCCGCGGCAGCGTTGCATTATCACACACTCCTCATTCAACAGACCTAATGCGGAATAAAACGTAGGGGTTATAATTATCTCAGACGTGGTGTGAGATGTTTTACCGCGTGGAATAACTTCAGAGGAGCATGAGAGGACTTTAGCATCTCCATCGCCGCTTTCTCATGACACCTCGGCTATTTTTGGGCCTCTGGCTACATCTGAAGTCTATTAACGACCTCAGCGGAACGTCACGCAGATTAAAGGTCGATTAAAGGTCAGATTAAAAAAAAAACAACGTTTCAATGTGGATCGAAATGGAACTAGATGAATTCTAGTCGAGCTCTGAACAAGACCTCGACCGTTGCATCGCGTACCCTTTTCTTAGAACTGCTGGACCGGAGGTCGGGCTGCGTCTCCGTGCATGAGCGCACTGCGCTGCGTGTGCGTTTGGCGGGGAGGCGGGGGGGGGGGGGGGGGGGGGGGAGCGAGGGGCGTCTCCGGGGTGCGGCGCTCCCGTGCTGTCGGATCTGCTCAGGCCCTTCTAGTCAAAATGTGCTGACGCGCCATTAGGCCTGCGCTCGGACAGCAGAGTGGTGCGTAATGGACTCTCGGCTCAGCGGGCCTCTGTTGCCACGCGGCGTCTTCTTCACTCTCCTCTCATCCGCGTTCGCTCAGTGTGTGTGTGTGTGTGTGTGTGTGTGGGACGTCAGGTTTGTACCTTCAGTCCTCTCGCTGTGATTAAGACGTTAAAAGAGAACAAAAGAGAGCGATTAAGAGCCACAGAAACAGAAGTTGGATTGTTTCCTTCCCTGACGAGTTGCAAAGCGCGTGGTGGGACATTCCTCGTGCAAACACTGCTCCAGGAACCTCTACAGGAAATCAAGATTGCTGTTATTATTTTTCTTTTTGATATTAAATGTGGGGTTTTATTACAAAAACAATCATCAGACAATTTAGCTCTCAGCACAAACTTCGTTCTGCTCCTCCGTCTCTGCATGTTTTATTTTATTCTTGTTTCAACCCTTTTTTGACAAGCTTATCCTCCTCAGATCTTCAGATATCCGACTTAAAGAATCCTTTTGGCTTTGACTCAGTTCGGATCTGTTGTCAACGCTGACAGTTTGGATGCAAGTTTTCTAAGGCGAACGCTCGGATCGATAACAACTTAGAGCGGCTCAGATGTGCCGGCGCGTTTTGGCACAGAGAAAACAGCCGGATCAATCGGCAGCTGTTTGAAACCAGGCCGGTGGCTCATCTTACGGGACGGCGCCTTGTTTCACAAGAAAGACGGGACGAGGACAAAAGACAAAAGAGGAAAGACAATCTACTGCATCAATATGATTTAGAAATCCAACTGTTCCTCGTAGAAACCCCAGGAAACCCCCCGCCTCCCCGCCGCCCGCCCCGTCTCCTCCTCGCGCATTGATTTTAGTCTCCCTCCTCGCTGTAGAACAGCCAGCTAAGCGTTTTAAATGCTCAGGTGTAATTGTTGCATTTAGGACAGAGCGCCATCGATCAGCGTAGCCGAGGCAGAAGAGACGCCCCTCATTGGCCAGAAGGTCAGAAGGTCAGAAGCACGAGTAACCGCTGTGGTCGTATTCCTACTCCGTTTCCAAAAGAAGCCCGGCTCTTTCTCTTCTGCTCTTTGATACGGCGAGCAGCTGCATTTAATCCGCGCTTATTTCTATTTAGGTCATGATGATTAGGATTGATGACATGCAAGTTCAGTGTGTGTGTGTGTGTTTGTGTGTACACCTGAGTGTGTGAGTGCCGGATGAAGAAGAAGAAGTGGCACTACAGAGGCGGAGCAAGAGGTTCCTGTCAGCGGATGTAGGATGCTGCTCGCTGTCAATACTTTGAACCCGGATGGGTTTGATCGCCGTCCAGCTGATTCAGAGTCGATTGTTTTTGAGGAGTGTCAGCGGGAAATACGACACAGAACAAATGGAGGCAGGAGGATGCACACAAGAGGAAATTGAATGGGAAGAGAAAGCGACGGTTAAGCTGGAGGTGTTGCAGGTGGTGGTAAAGCGAGGTTGTAGAAAAGAAAAATCTTCTTAGTGTGACATCGAATATGATGATTTTGAAATCAATTAATAGTTACATCGGTGCGTGATACCAATGACAGACATTAAAAGAAAAAAAGAAAGTTATTACATTATTAGGTTTACGACTGAATGGTTCCAGCTATAAATCGTTAAAACAAAACCACAAAAACTAAACGAATAGAAATAATAGAAATAGAAATAAATACACAAAACTACTTAAGGTTGAAATTGTCTACAGAACGGAAAAAAAGAAAATGGAAAAAGATTTTTATCTTTAGGTGTAAAAAGCACACGTTTCCTGCGTGGAATCAACCCTGTGTTTCCTCCGTGCACCGGAACTTGTTTGTGATGAATCAAAAGCCCAAAGTAAAAATACGTGAAAATACATTAAAACATTGTTAACAATCTGTACTTGGCTAAAGAACGTTGTGGCAATTACTGATCTGATCTGGTGGTGTCTCTTTCTTGAGAACCTTGTGCTGTTTCAAAATATGCAAAATGAAGCTTAGAAAAGATCTTACGAGGTGCTTCAGCCTTGCATCCATTTGTTGGGCCTCATATTTCACACGCGACACAGTCGGGTGACGAACACAGACTTCTCCGCAGTCAACCCATTTTCCAATTGATTTTCATTTGCAGCTTTACTTCCCCTTGGCCGCCAGGACCTATTTGCCGACTCCCATTCAGCCGGATCCCACCTCATTCTTCTGCCGACGGTTGCTGAGAAGCGCCACGGGGAACGTCAGCAATGGTTATTGAGAACCGGAGGAAGCTTATGAAAAGCTTAAGCTGTTAAACTGATAAATACAGTGAAACTCCTTTCATCCCTCGCCATGGACTGCCCTTGCCAACTATTTTTGTCTCCCTCTAACATCTTCCCTTTTAACTCGGCTTCCACTGATGTCGGCCAAATGTGTTGAGGAGCGGCGGATCGAGGCCCCCGCTCTCTCTCCTCTTTAGACCGAATTTGAGGGTGCGCGACCCCCTGCAGAGGACCACTCTCAATGACGCATCGCTGCACGCTACAGCATGCGACCGCTGTGCTCGCCAGGCCGCTGAGTCCCGAAAAACTAAAAGTGCGTAACATGCTTTTGCGTTTTTTACTTCCCCCCCCCCCCCCCCCCCACCAGCACAGGTTCACCCCAACAGCATTCATAATTTAGAGACCCGAAGAGACGTGACATCCATAAAACATGGATCCTAATTACGCAGACGCACAAGGAAGCGCAAGGGTCACAACTTCACAATGAATTACTTACAGTCGCCAAGCAGAGCTCCAGCGCCTCTGTCTCCCCTTCTCCGAACGCAGCGGTGCGTTGGGAAGCCGTTTTACCCTGTCAGCTCAAGTTTTGGATGACAAATTAGCCGCAGTATTGGAATGAGAGAGACGTAACCCGAGCAGACAGCGCGGCCTCGCCAGGAGTCGCTCCAGGTAGAGTAAAGCCGTAAGCTGCACGGCAAGGATGAGGCACGCGAATCCCCTTTTATGAGCTCAGCTAAGAAGCAACTTCAATTGTTTTCGTTGTTAACTTTCATTCTGGTCTTGCCGTTTTGGCTGTTTTTGGATCTCTAACATGTAAAAAACGAGGTTAACACAAATCTGGTGAAAATACTGAATGTGTGATTTGTTCATGCATCCCAAACCCAAAACTAAGCGCTTGGGAGTTTTGTAGCCGTGGATTGTCTTTGGTTTCCCATCAGCGCCGCCCTGTTTATTCAAACGATCCACTGCCCAGCAGCTAGTGGCCATAGACACACTCCTCATATGAACAGCCCCTTTTCAGGACAATATGAATCCCTAAATCTAATCCCTCAAATTGTCTCAAATACTCAATAACAGACTTAGCTAACTGCATAAGACCCCACATGTAGGATGCAACAGTTTGGATGACGTGGCGTCTGCACATTTAGCCTCCTGCATGTTCCCAGCAGTCCCCGTGTCATTAGTTTATCATTGACTTCACGCCTCACGCGTGCAAACCGCCTCGTCCCTGCAGAAAGCGGAGAAAAACAAACTGCCGTTGTGCATGCTGACCTCGTACAAATAGCTGCCCCAAATATGGAAATGTAGGGGCGTTTTCAACCTTGTGCCTCTCCTCACTGCATGCATGTGTAAATGTGACTGGATAATTAATGCAAGAAGAAATACACACTGAAAAAAAAAGGCTGTTGTGCAGCACTTCATCGGGGGTTATTGATAGGGGAACCGCAGTGGTCAACACGAGTTCAGAGGCAATGAATATGCTTGAGCAGCGCGGGTCAAAGACTAAATTCCCCACTTTGCTTCTCGGCTGAAAGAAAAGCCAAATTGCCGTAAGTGGCGTGCTCCCTGCGCGCTGGCATCAGCAGGAAGAATGCAATTAATGGTCTTGGTAGCCAGGGTCTGTTTTCTGACCTCACTTTCTCCCATCTGTATTCCGCAGCTCTCGGCTAGCCTCCTGTCCGCAAAATGAGGAAGTATTAGTCTCTGGAATAAAGTGAATGAAACATACTGGGTGAATAAGAAGGATACGCGCATGTTCTTTGTGGAATAGAAGAGAATCCATGCAAGGAGTGCTGTAGGAGCCATTTAGGTTTATTGTTGGCATGACATTTCATTTTGTTTGGATATATTTATATTAGTATTTTTGGACACTAGGTGGCAGTAATTAGATGCATATATAAGGGGCATAGGTGACAGGAAGTGGCAGACGCAGGTAGGGGGAGCACACAGTTCTCACCAGATCACAGACCACCGACCACGAATTGGAGTCCACAGATGAAAATAAACCGGTATCTTCATCTGTTTATACTATTTACTGCATTAAAACCACAAACCTCAACTGCAATAATCGTCGCAAAGTCTTTGTGTGTCTGCGTGATAACTTCACTCCTACCTGTGAACGATACATCCGTTGCAGAGAAGGCTAAAAGGTACAAAACAAAGACTGCCAGTACAAGTGCGATTTGCACACTTGGTTTGGGAGAGGAATACAAAGAGGGAACGGGCCGTGGTGACAAAAACAATACACGCGTGAGGGGGTTCACAGACGATCTCCAAAACCTGTTCGTAAAAATGTATACCAAATATTTGACATAGAAATTCGTTAACCACGCCCCTTGAGTGAACGTCTCTCCGCCATGTTGGATTTTTTGAGGGGTTAGGGTTAGTATTGTATTCTTACAAGTTAACATTGATTTCTAGTTAAAAATGCAATCATAACACATTTATTTTACATCGTTAGACTTCACAAAGTGTGTTTACGGGGCGCAGGTCCCCGTTCACTTTGAACAGGGTGACGTCATCAGTTGCAGTCCGTATTTATTTAGCATGTATCACTACGAATTTGTATCTTCAAGATTTTCATATACATTTTTACGAACAGGTTTTGGAGATCAGGCTGCTAAGAACATGCTTCCAATCCGAAGGAACTCGCACACCGAGTTGTGTTGTTCTCTAGTAGAGTCCAGCTAATCATGTCCCTCAACCAATGAATGAATGCATTCATTAGCAACATGAAATGATTGAGCCAGTGTGTGTGTGTGTGTGTGGGGGGAGGATCCAATGTTGGTCCAATGGTGACATGCGTACCACTAGACACAGAAACAGACACACATTCACACCCGTTCAGGGACACGGAGAAGTCGGCATGTTCGAAGTGAGTCGGGAGGATGAGAGTGAAGGGCGCCGGACGTGACCCTGGTTCTAAAGCCTGCAGGCAGAGAGAACCTGAGCATTTAACCCGAGGAGAGAGGCAGAGCAGAGCTTAGGTGAGATAAGGAGGGAAGCGAGCACGAGGCAAAGAGGGGAGACAAGGTGAGAATAGGAAATGTGGAGGAACGATAGAGGAAACAACAAAGGAGAGAGGAATTGAATTAAGGTGAGTGGACAGGAAACAAAAGAAGGAGACGACAGGAGCAAAGAAATGTTTATTTGGAGCCAACTAAAACTTTTGCCTGCTCTCGGATGCCGTGTTAATTTAACCGTGGTTTTCCCAAAGCTTAAACACACACTGACAGTCGCTCTCCTCCCGGTTCGTTTGAGCGCACTTTTGGCATCAACTCACATCGCTTCTTTCTCAGCGTGGGACCGACAGGCAGCCGTTTTAGGGTGAGAGCGTCCCGGCGATGAGTTCACAGCAAAAGAAAGAGACAGTCGTATTCATTCTGCAGCTTTGTGAGATTTCTGTGATCCTGTTTCCTCTCACAGACACTCGGGAACAAAAAAGTCTGCCAGGACTTCTGTTTCTCAGCAGCAGCCTTCCCTTCGCGTCTCTGTGTCTGTTAATGGGTTTGACAAGAAGTACAGAAACGCACTCCTACAACCAATGGCTGTTATCAGAAACACACGGCACGCTTTACTCAGCCAGCTGTTTCTGTCATTTAGACTCGTCTTTTTTTGGCCCCGTACCGTGGTGACATTTAGCAGAATACATATTCTAGTGTTCAGACCTCGGGGGGGGATTGCAAAGAACACAAAGGGGTGAAATTTAATGAAAATATATTATTTTTAAAAAAAGGGAGTGAAACCTTGAGAGAGAGACAGCGAATTGGGGGAGGAGGGGCGGATAAAAAAAATACAGACGGGTTTGAGATGTAGAAAGAAAATACAAAGTGAAGGAAGGAAGTGCCGTGCATGAAACGGGAGAACAAAGGCCCGTGTCGTGGGGGAGTTGAGGGAGGATGACACGCTGCCTGCTGTGAGTCAGGAGAGCAGCCGAATGGCAGTCCGACTCACTCACGAGCACTCAGACAGCGAGGAGACGTCGCACAAATGGACCCGAACAGCTGAGGGACAGAAAACCGTCCTTCCGGATGAGAGCGAGGCAGCAGATTGGCTGAATAGTTTAGGTTCTATAAAATATGAACAACAATGGACGAAAAAAAAAAACAAGTACCTTTCTTATGGAAAGGTCTTTCTTAGGTTGAAAATGTCGTAATGATCTTTGTGTGCTAAAGGGAATGAGCGGCAGGCGGCGGATGCATTAGCATTCTCTGAACCAATTTGGGGGTCAAAACAACACTTGTCAGCATGGTGAGATCGGATTTGTTCAGATAACAGATTTAGTGATAATTGGACCTACTCGCAACACAGCTAAAGGTTAGATTTCACCTGCCAACATGCTGAAGAATAATTTAAGTCTGACAGCTTTCACGTGTGAGGTGTGAGCGAAAAATGTAGCAATGCTGCAGTTCACCGACGTACACACACACATTAATTAACACAAGTCCATCACTGCAGCCACCCGTCCTGCACACGACGCACAATTCATCTCACCTCCGCTGGTCAGGGTACGACAGCAGACGTCTCAGCCTCCCGTCAGCTAGTGAAACCACAAATACCTGCAGAGCTGCGTACCCACAGCTTTCGTCCAACTCACTGGGACAAAACTAAACCTCAGGCGGGTGTTTAAAGATACAACATGGTAGAGACACGATGGTAATGATGCATGCAACAAGAACAAACCGTGTCAATTTGTCAACCGAGGCACAATTTTTTTCTTTTCTTTTTAGTGTAAACTGTGATTTCAGACCAAAATGGAAAGAACACCAGATTGTATTTGTGCAAAAAATAAAGATACAAGTCAGTGACGAGTGGATGGGGCTCAATGTTGCGGAACGTTGTAATTAAGCATGAAACGTCTTTTTACGGAGAAGAAATCACTTTCAGTTCAGTCAGGACGGGAAAGCAAGAAGTAAAACATCGACGGCGGTGGCGACGCAGCAGCGCGGCGTGAGGAGAAGGGAGGACGAAGAAAAGAGAACGGCTTGTTCCGAACCAGATAGAAATAAAGAAGGGAAGAAGATAGATGAGAGCGCAAACGTAACAATAAATGTCTTTTTTAGGCAGGGACGGATAAATGAGGAAATGTAAATAGGAGTTAATGGAGACAAGGACGGATGAAGGAAGCATTGTGGACAAATGAATTGTCATTTGCACAGAGCCTGAGACAAGCAGGAGACGAGAAGATTGCACACATGAAAAATAACAACAGAACAAAGGAGCCAAACATATTTGAAGACAACTCGGTTAAAGAAGACTAACAAGAGAATTGGTGTCATTTTGTGTCTTCTGCTTTCACAAGAAACATTTAATATGGATTGAACGTGTGCCGTTCGTATGATGTTCATGTATTTCTGCTATTATGTCATGTCAGTAGCAGCGGGAGGGCCGTTGCTGTAACGGAAACATAAATTCATGAATTTAGTCTTTTAAAGCTACAAAAGGTGTAGAGCTGTTTCGACTAATGTTGAACCGGAACTTAAACAATTCAACAGGGAATATCATGCAATTTAAATTAGTGAAGGCAATTGGGAAGCCATGATTACCACCACACAAAAACCCTGCTGTATTTCTTACATGCTGAGCGCCACAGCCGCCGCTTACAACTCCTGGGAAGCAATAAATAGATTTAGATAACAAATAACCAAGTTAGCTTCTTTGTCAGCTATCACCTCCAGCTCGCTCACCTCAAATCGTCATGACATCCAACGGCCGATATTCCTTCCTTCATTCGTCCAGGTCTCTTCCCCTCTTACCCACAACCTCCAGAGTCTAGACTTCAAGGAGGAAAGCTCAATGAAGTCGTGGAAGAATGGTTTGCTTGAGCATCGCTCCCTTTGTAGCAGTATTAGGAACACAGGCAGTATAGGAGAAGGCTTTTGGTTTGACGTGATTTGAGGTTGTTTTTTTTTGGCGTGGTGTGGCTCAGACCTAAAGGTATCAAAGCTTCAAAACCTACAAAACGGGCCTCGCTAGAAGCTGCAGACGCCTTTTGTGGTCTTTTCCCCCTGGGCTCAGCTGTCACTCAAAGCTGGAAGCAAAGCATCCCGTTGTTTTTTCTAGAGGTTCAAAGAGGCGCTTTGGTGAAGCAATTTATTTGGTGTGAAAACTCAAGGTTTTCACGTTCAAACGTGTGAAAAGAAGTTTAGTTTTGTACCAACGGAGCAGGCAAATATATTAGTATGAGATTAATGAACAGCAGCGAAACCCACCGCAGAGGTCTACCCTGCAAGGCAGCTGCAAACATCTGCTGCAGCCTCAGAATCTGGATCTGAACATGAAACGCTGAATATTAAATTGCACCCTATACACAATATTCTTGTGTTGGTTTTGTTTGCTTTTGCAACTTGCTTTGCAGTCTCAAATTCCTCTGTATGAGGACGATGTGGATGAATAATGTATCGGGGTTTGCTCTCTGTCTCCAAGGCTTTAAGGATCAGATTTTTCAATATGAAGACCAGACACACACACACACGTTGTTTGTTTCCAATGTGTGTGGCGTTTGTTTCCAACCATGCAGCACTTTAATGAAATTCTCTTTGTGATCCTTTAGTAAAAAAAAACACCTAGAAATGTCAGAAAAGGTGACCTGAAAGCTAAAGTTTTATCTCAACCTACTTATTTCCAGCCAAACAATGACATTGTTACCAAACCCAAGCAAGTAGTTGTGTTGCCGAAAGCAAGTAATATTACTCTTGAATGAAAACTCAAGCAAGTTCAGATACAAAAAAGACAAGAAACCGACATATTTGCATTTGTAGTCTTTATTGTATGAAGAAAATGCAGTGTGAGGACGCACACCTCCTCTTCACCTGCAGGTATGCAAAGACTCGGGAGTCCGTGTTTGTCCCGTCAGCATCAGCAGGACTTCAGTGGTTGGTTAATTAGACTTCATGACACACTGCAAGAGTTTTAAAGCTGTGCAGGGTGTTTTCTTCTGTTTTCCTTCTAGTTTCATTTGGCTTTTTCCCTTTTTATTTTTGTCTTCTCTTCAGTTCTGCAAAATACTTAGAAACCCGCTGGCTTCGGGCTCGCCTGGAATAAATGAATGTAGTTGTCGGACTGAGAAGGAAATCATTCGCAAGTGGAATGCAAAAATCCTTGCACCTGTCAGCCCAGTGGCGACTTAGAAGGTTTCCCCCGAGACATCCACAAAGCCCGTCGCACAATTAGGCCAATAGCGGGTCACAAATACATTCCCCACTTTATCAAACAGGCTACGTCGGCCTTTGAAATAGACCGTTGGTGAATGACTGGTTTATCTATCGGCTGACTGGAAAATACAGTAACTATGGTGCCGGGCATTGATCATTCATCTTGACGCAGCCTGCCAGATTCGGACTGGATATTTCTAGAAAGCCCCAGACGGACATAATTAACTTCATGCATCCCCCCACGATGCAGAAGAACATCGACTGCCTGATCCAACCTGCTCAGGGGCCTTTGACGTCTTAGATTTGCACTACGTGACTCACTCCCACTCCACCGTTTATCACCCCCCCTCAGTCCTTTCTCCCGCTCTCCTGCACATGTCAGCTCCGTCACACACGTATGTGGCTTCAAGTGGCTGTTGAAGACGCTACTTTTCTCCCACGTGTCCTACAATGGGCGAACGCCGCCCGTTTCTCTTTTCTGAGTTTTCCGTCGCCCTCTTTCTCTCTTCCTCTATCGTTCTTAGAGTTAAATTAATTTGTTGTCACAGCCGGAGGAGAGCAAATCAATCACTCCGTTCGACATGTTTGTAAAGTCAGGATGCCGAAAACGAAAACGCTGCAAAGAGGCAATTTTAGGAGTCTTTTGTTTGTTTTCTATTTTTATCCTGCACTATGTCATGATATTGATGTTTCTTATATTTCAATGAGACATTCTTCCAGGTAGGTTGAGGGCTTGGCTTTGGAAGGTGAGAATGATTTAAATCGACGATCGTCCTCACAAACCTTTACGTGCCCCGAGGCACCACTTGCGAGAACGATGAGAGCTGAGACAGCATGGCGAGAGAATATCCAATTAGATCTTATCAGATATGAGTCCTGCGTGCGTGCGTGTGTGTGTGTGTGTGTGTGTTCATACATGGCTTTGTGTCTCCCTGCCTGCGTGTGCACTGTACGTGGAAGGCTTTCCGTTTGCACGTGTGAATATCAGACACCATGAGACGCTTATTGATAATGTCTAATGATAACGTGCTGCAGAAGAGCTCATTAAAAAGCTATCAGCTTGTCAGGCAGCCACTTCGCTAGATTGCACCACCTGGAACAATGTTTGCCCAACTATTATGCACAGTCACTCCAGTGTCTCAGTGAATACATTTGAATTTGGCCTCGTTTTACTCTTTTTTTTTCTTTTTTTTTCATTTATAGTTCAATTCAAAAGTGTAATTCTATTGATACGTTTGCCTACATCTCAGAGGTGTTAAAATTGAAGACCTATGTGGTCTGCTCATAATAAGATAGGGCTTAGAAAAGGGCTTAGGAATAGAGAATGTGTCCCAGAGGGCTGAGTTCTACCCATATCTATCTGCTTATCTGTTCTCCTTGAAAAGAACCTTTTCTCCTACACGAGTTCTCGTAGGATCATTGAAAGCTTGGAGGTTAAAAGGTTTTCTCAGCCGGTAACTTAGCAAAAACTGTGATTGTGGACCGTGGTTGTTGGGGTTTGCTGCTCCCCGCCATGTTGGACTCTAGAGGAACGCATTGAAAAGGGTTCTAGGTAGAACTCCCTGGGTGGGTTTGTTGTTAGCAAACTTAATACAGGATGAAAGTTACAGGCTGGAACCTGCAGGGAGGATTCTGGAAACCATTTCATCCTCTGTAATTATCTTTAGTACCCTCTATAAGGGGCTCTGGGAGAAACCTCCCACACAATGTGGGACTTCTCTCTGATTACTCGGCATGAAAGCATCACCGTTACATACAATAAGTGTGTGCCGCTGGGAGATTTACAAATACATGTAAAGCATTATTCCTCCTCATTGTGAGCAAGAAATAACAACAGAAAAGATTCCAGTTCCTTGTAGCGTGGGAAATCTTGTGTGCGAACTGGAACCAAGGACATGAAGGAAAGACAGACATGACCTCAATAGTATTTCCAACCGGGTTGGACAGTGTTTTTAACAGTGTATGAAGAATTTGTCATTAAAATGCAGAAAAACATACATACACGAGGCGTTTGCTCGTGCTATGAGAAATGAGACCTCCATTTCAGCAGAGTGAGAAGAAGAAAAAATCCCCTCAAGAAAAGGAACCGGATTGATGCCTGTGTGTTTATTTTGCCTCTGGATTCTCACAGTGTTTTTCCACGACAGCGAGCGGTGGCCTCTGAAATGATCCCCCTCCTCGCCATCAGCGGACACACAATCTTAAGGCAGTGAAGCTGCTTTCCAGGCATGCAAATAAAAAAACGCACCTGGACTGATGTCATTATGGATTTCTCCTGCAGAACCTCTCGTGGAGGCTGGAGGGTATTCTATCAAGGGATCCGGATATTCACAGTTTAAATCGATCTCAGGCTTTTTCCTGATTTCCTGTT
This sequence comes from Gasterosteus aculeatus, assembly GCF_964276395.1. Taxonomy (NCBI): domain Eukaryota; kingdom Metazoa; phylum Chordata; class Actinopteri; order Perciformes; family Gasterosteidae; genus Gasterosteus; species Gasterosteus aculeatus. The sequence continues at coordinate 17,544,085 of NC_135693.1, read as the reverse complement.
TTTTCTCCCCGCTATGACTCATTGCACTCAGGGATACAAAACAGCACACTGCATATGCTTCTTTTAACAGGATACAATTTAAGATAGCATTAAGTTTGGGTGATTATTTATCCAGAAAATTGGCTCCCATCCGTGTAACTTTGAAACTCACTGGACTTCAATCAGGGTGTAGAAAATGACTCATTGGTCTGTGTGCCAGATGGTTTGATGCACAGAGTCATTTGAGAAGCCGTGATTGGAAAATGTTTTGGAAAATGGCAAGCACTTTCAAAAAACTCTTGGCGAAGTGATTGCATGAAACCATCTGTCAATCAAACTGTTGCCGGGGCGAGTCGGTAGAAGAGCATGTGATGAAGTTACTGACGCAACGTTGGTGTTTTGAAGGGCCAGCTGCCCCCCCCCTCGTCATCACATCACGTGTGCGGAGAAAAGGGCTTGAGGTCACTTCAGCCACCTCCACTGACGGAGGGGTAAGATAAAAAAAGAGGCGGAGCCGCAAGAATCCCGGTGAATGGCCGCAAATGTTCCGCGCAGACATCAAATGCAGCAAGACTCTGACCCGTCGCTGAGCAGAAAAGTGCATTCTTCACGCCGGCTGTGGGAAGGACAAACCTGTCAGACATCCAGCGCCTTCGGGTCCGGGAAGAGAAAAGTCTCTCAACGCGCTCGGTTTTGATGAACCGAACTAAACTGAAGCTGCCGTCCCCCGTCTGCGTGTTGAATTACCTCATTAACCTTTTCTACAACTATAGCGAGTTGCCTGAAGGAGGGAGCACGATCCACTCGCTGCCGTGTTCCTGCTGCCATGTTTAAACATGTAAATAACTACTCTTTACCACAGCAGAACACCAAAGCAAACTGCAAGCAGCGTGGCTTTAAGGGTGGAGGCCATGTCCTTCACCTGCTTCATCCCCGTGGCAGAACACCGTCAATCGGCCCCACGCGATCACCGAATGTTAAAAAGCACCCGTGTTAGGCAAGGTTGTCTCCGGAGAGACGGAGACGGAGGCACACATGGCGGTTCTGCCGGCTGCAGCTCTCCGCCTCCGTGATGGATCTTCTCCACCTGGCACGTTCCTCTGCTGGCTAGCAGCAAAGATGAAGCTGTGTGTTGCATGTGATTGTGTGCTCGGTGTTAAAAGGGGAGAAAAGAGGACAGGAGGAGGGACTACCGGGTGGACATTTGCAGTCCTCCGTAAATCACTGATTTTATCTCGATGTTTGTACGCGTGTTGTGTACACGCGTGACGTTCGATGGGTGATAAAAGGGGAAAGTTACGGCTTCTTTAGAGGTCCATTGGCATTCACTGACGTTCGCTGCATTGGCAGGCACGACTGGGAAAAATGGGACTGGAAGGAGACGTGAGACATGGAATTCAGAGCCGAGCACGACTGGTGGAAGCGACGACACGTCGACCATATGGCAGCGTGGAAGGGAGTGAGACGGAGCCGTCGGGAGAGGGGAAAGAGACGGGAGGGCTCAAAGGGAAACAAACACGAGGAAAGGAGCAGATGAGATGAAAACAGTTTGATGGCCTCTGAGGTGACGCAAGATGTCCCAAAAACCTTTGGGAGAGACTTTCAGGCTTCGTCAACCTCAACCAGCCGGACTCCAAACAGAGAACGGACCGATCAGCAGGAGCTCAGCAGGGAGCGTGACTCAGCACCACCACAACCTCGTCGCCAGCCATCTTGAATCGCTGCGGGTAGAAAACAAACCTGTACCTCCGACATAAAAGGACACCTGTCTCTGGTCTCACCGCTGTGAGTTACTGCTTCATTGGATTTTATGGACCATATAAGATAATGTAACCGTACCGCGTTGAAAGCGTTACCAGCGCATTTAGAAAATGGGAAACGCGTTCCTGGATCTGATGTAGCTTTCCCTGAGCGGATGCGTCACAGGCGGAGAGAGGTGCACGTGAGTCGTTCTGCAATCTTCCAGCTCTCTATTGGGCGGATTGTGCAATAATGTCGAAGGTTGCAACGTCACGGGACGGTCACCGCCCAGGACCTCCTGCAGTGCGAACTGATGAAGCCTCTTGTGGATCTCCACAAGATCCAGAAGACCAAGCCACCATCTAGTAGCGATAGTAGTTATGACCACACCAGAGGAAGAAGTAAGGTGACTTAGAGCTTTCCTTTCATAACTTCAAAAACAGTACTCATTTTCACCCGGACTGTTCTTCATCTTCTCCTCAACCTAGGTAGATTTGTGGCCTACAGCCAAAGCTGCTCCCCAGCGTTAAGATACTCGTGGACAAAGTAGTAGGCGCATTTTGTCGCTCGTGAACCACATGAATCGAAGCGATAACCACTGATAATGGCCGTTCACCGAGCCGGGAAAGTTCAAAAACGGGCGTTCCCTTAGTACATACAGATGCTTGTCGAGGCGCTCTTTTAAGCTGGCTTTGATGCGTTATATAATCTCTTCCTTTGAGTTCATGATAAGAAAAACCCAAGGGAAGCAAATATTTCAGCTGCATCATCTTTTCTGAAGACAAGAAAACCCTGCTGGGAGTTGATAAAAAAACTAATAATCATTAATGAAACTTGATGCGTGTGGTTTCGTTGCAGCAGCACTCTTGTCTTTCTTACTTCCTCTCAACTGTGGCTCTATTCTGATCCCTGACCGCTCCAATAAAAGCAGCCACATTGTGCTTGTCCCTCTAAAAAAGACGCAGAAGATCACACTGCCCCCAAACACACAGCCAGATGTTTGGCCACGGTCGCTCTTATTATCACCGGCCCGAGAGTTTTCGCAGCTGCAGAAAGTGAGCAAATATGTGGCTGTTTGTTTTGCACGCTTGTGGACGAGGTTGTGCTCGTGTGTAGCACACAGCTCCTTCACCGGCAACAAAGTTGTTTGTATTGATTGTGCGAGTGCGTGAGAGTGCGTGCCACGGGCGCCTCTCCGCTTTGATTAATAATTCTGTTCTTTGAGGGAGAGAAGCACCGGATGAAGAGTAAATATAAAGAGTTACTGAATGATGGATGGGCAGAGCGAGAGAAAGACAGAGCAAAGGTTACATATATAGACAGAAGATGGAGGGAAGCGGGAGATGTGGTGAAGAAGAAGAAAACAGCCAATAAAGAGCAGCAGCCCATGCAGGGGGAAGCTCTCTCCAGCTTTACAGTCTCTTATTTGCCCCTCAGGCTGCACGTGTTTCAGACCTGATGAGGTGCGTTTGATAGAATTTAGAAAAGGGATTTACCCACCGTCATGTTTGTTCTTGGATGTTAAGAATTATTATTATACTTATTTAGTGAATTTTGTCCTTTTTCCCAGTGTGCTTTCTGTTCATGAATGTTTTCTAGCTGGAGCTCTCCCCACATTTTGGATCCAAAAAAAACAAGATGGCTACCGCTAAAAAGACAAACCCAGACTTTATTACTTACCAACTGGTTACATGGTGACACTTTTTATAGACATGGTTCCACTTTATTTACGCGAGCTGCACATGTGCACAGGTTTCAGTGGCAAATCAATAATTGGATTTTCTGTAAAACCTCACTGAGTCCACTTTGGCAGTTCCTCATTAAATGAAATAGTTCCAATCCTGTTAAACCTTAAATACAACTTGATTTAAGATCCTTAATATTAGTGTCAAGTAAAAATCCAACCAGGTTTTAAATTATATTTAAGTTCTCCTTGTCATTTTACTAAGACTAATTATATTTGACCAGCTTTCGGAAACTGATAAAGTGATGAATTGGAACGTGAGGCCGACATTTATATTTTGCTGTGGCAGCAAAAGTGAGGTCACCTGCATTTCACAAAGCACTTTCGATGAACAGAAAAGCCATCTCCAAACGCCAATCTGCAACCCGAGAAACGTTTGATGGGTTCATCGCTCATTGGCCTATTAAGAGAGATTAAAAGGGGCGCGGACAGGAAGAGACGAAAAATATATGAACGCAAGTTTAACTACTGCAGCATTTAACCTGACGAATAGAGGAAACAACAGATGCATAAGCGACAGGTTGGGTTGTATTTTACCTTGGCGGTAAGCTAAGTATTCTACCACCTGGTACCGTGGCCAACGACTGTGCAATGTGGCTGCTGCTGTAAAGAGTTCACTAAATAAGTGTAAACATTATTGAGATTAAGCTGCCAGATGCAACAGAGGTGGGAAGCGTGCCAGCATATATATAGTCTTATTATAGGTACATGCACAGAATCTCACGCCGCCGCGTGACTTGATGGAGAGTTGTTGCTATAAAATAATTGAGCTGGTGGAAAGCATAGTGATATAGTGCTGGAATTATACATCGCCGCCGGTTTTGGGATTAAATTCAGTCGTATTTTTAGCTTCGTGTCCCAGGAGAATGTGCACATTAGACGTGTTACAGTAGATACAGTAGGATGCTGTAAGACATCCACGAAAGAAGGCGGGCCGGAACTGTTAAGTGCTTGGTTGACATGCGACGAGATCGAGGGGATCACAGGAGAGAAAAAAGAACAACAGCAGAAGATTACGGTGGTATCCGTTCTCATGGAGTTAAGTGCCATCACAATCCAATTAGAGGGGAGTGGAGGCGGTTGGAACCCTCCAACAGGAGCCCGCGTTGATGCTGACTTACTGGTCAGCTATAAGTGCACTTTGGTTTTTCATGGAACGTGTTTCTAAGCTTAAGTTCAGTTCGACCACGTGTACGTACCTGAACTGCTCAAGTTAAGATACATGTTTGCTATTTTAAATAAAGGGAATGTAATTAATAGGGAACCATTAAACCAGTTTCTTAATCAGATATCTTTTCACTCTAAATCCTAGTTGCGAGTCAACTTCATTCAGCTGCAGGTGGGACGGCAAACAATGTCCCTGTGTGGTAAAGAAGTAAATCCACCGACCTTTTTTGGGGGGAGCCTCTGCCCTGTGAGTAGAGGGATGCTTCATCTGCTTTCTTCACACGAGGCCTGTGAAATTCTGACCGTATCTATGTTCTAAGTCACACGATTGTAAGCGGCGGACGCCGTGCACGGGTGGGCAAGGCTAAAAAAAAAGAAAAGATCCACAGTGAGGTACAAGGCTGTATGACTTTAGAAGTGCTTCCATCTGCAGAAGTTATGGTGAGAGTCATTTGACCTGAATGCAATCTCAATGGTCCAATCCTGCGTGGGGCTTTTCTGCCTCCAATTCTGAATGGAAATGTTTTGTTGCAAAAAACACTTGTACCCGACAGAGTCGGAGTGTTAAAGTAGGAAGCAAATACGTAAGTCATATTATTTGATACAGCGTAAGAGGCCACACTTTTCAAGTCAAATACGGAAATGCGGTCTTAAAAGTGGATCATAAAATAGCCCCAAAAACGAAATGTAAGACGTTTTCAACTTTTGTGATCTGTTGAAAGATAATCTCAGAGAAGATTTGAAAAGGGATTAGGATTTAACAATTACATTTGGCGTTGGGTTCGGATGTTATGTGATGTTATACAATCCCAACAGTTGGTATTTTCACTATTTCCATATTAGTATAAGAGCATTAGTTGTTGTTGTTGTGGCAGTAGAGTTGGTGGTCCGAATACCGGCTGCACATGGAACATTAGTATGAGCAGAAGCAGTGGATGCAGCATTCACATTCACATTAGCAGCCGGTTTGTGATTATAATCTCCAGTGTCAGAACGGAGCCTGCAGGGATGCGAGGCCAATCCAAAGGGAGTGTGCAGGAGCTATCGGCCGGAGAGTAATGAATTTCTCCACTACAGAGCCAGATGGCCGGGGGGGGGCGACGAGACCTGATACTCACCGCAATTTATTTGGCGAACGCGATCCCGAGCCGAGGACAGGAAGGAACGGTGGTGGAGGGGCATTTCGTGGGCGTGACACCCAGACAAATCAACGGGCCTATCTGCACCGCGCAGGTGGGCTTAAAACCGCTGTGTGTGCACGCACGCTTAAAAAAAGCGAAGAGGACAACGCTTGTAGTATCGGATTTCAACCGCTAGTTTGTCGTCGACTGCAGAGCCGCCTCGACGCGCTGACATTTCGTGAGGCCTTTCTGCGCCAAGCCGAGCATCTGCAATGCAGTGGCTGACATCGCTTAACTCTGCTACCTCCATGCAACGACCCCCCCCCCCCCCCGGGTTCACGCGGGAGGATTGAAACGCGAGCACGAAAGCCCACACGCGTACAAATACGGGAGAACGCACACATGCCAGCACACGCCGGCGTTTGATTGAATTGAACAGCTGCTGTACCTTTAGCCAACAGAGGGGATCATTCATGATCTTTTCTCATCTCCTTCCCCTCATCCTCCCAACCCTGCTTTGCTTTTCTCTCATGTAGCCCCCCTCTGCTCCGTTGACCAGCTCAGGAACGCCGTCTATCTGAATACAGAGTTCCTGAGAGGCCCGCTGCCTCCCTTTTTAAGTCCGCGTCTCACTCAGGATGTCTCACATTTCAAAATAACCACAAACAAAAGGTCCACAAGAGGTGTGCATCTCTTCTACAAGGCCACCAGACATCCAGGCGACCTGAAATCGGACTAAGTATCTCTTTCTTTAAACCAAGCTAGTCTGCTAAATTTGCTGTTGATTCTAGTGTCTTAAGTTAATTTGATTGCTGATTTGCTTTAGTTTTTTGTCGTCTCACGACCAGTTCTCTTTGTTTGAAGTTATCTTGGTTGCTAGTTTGCTCAAGCTCTTTCAGTCTTTTAGTGCCAGTTTGTGTTCTAGATTCTACTATTAAGTTAACTGCCAGTGTGCCCTCCTAACTCTGCTAGGTTTTGACCTGATCTAAGTCTGTTTTGCCTTGTTTTCTGAAGCAAATAAGACTTGTATCCTTAAACTCTCATTTTGTCAAAAGACCACATGGTGTTTGTTCACTGATTAGGGTGTCAAGCTATTGGTGCTTTGCATTTTGAGGAGTTTCTGTCGAGGCCAATCGACCTTTTGTCTCCTAAACGACGGGGGAGCGGCCAGCGCAGCCGCAGCCGACTTCCACTAACGAGGGAGTATTTAACTAGAAATCGTAGGAAGCGTTAGCTTCAGCGTTATCTTATCCTCGCAGCACGAAGACGAGCAGAACAAAGACAAAGGAGTCTTTCGTGGCAGTCTTCGGGGCGGCTGAATGCGGCGCCTTCTTCTGCTATTTTTAATAATGTGTTTGACCCCTTCACCCGTGCCTGTTCGAATCTCTTCCCGCAGATACTACAGGCCTCGGGCTAGATCTGCTCTCTATCGTAACCTCTCCTCTCTCTCCTATCCCACCCGCTCCTCACACGTCCAGCACCTCGTCACAGGAGGTCTCTGGAACTGCCAGTCAGCGACTCGCAAGGCTGACTTCATCTCCGGCTTTGCTATCCAGCAGTCACTCGACTTCCTCGCTCTGACCGAGACCTGGATCACACCCGAGAACACATCCACCCCAGCCGCTCTCTCCTCCGCCTTCTCCTTCAGCCACACTCCCAGGCCCACTGGTAGGGGTGGTGGCACAGGTCTACTCATTTCACCCAAATGGAGCTTTTCTCTCTACCCTCTACCACCAGCCACCCCATTGTCCTTTGAATTCCATGCTGTAACAATCACTCACCCGGTACAATTAACCATCATTGTCCTCTACCGTCCGCCAGGCTCCTTAGGTCATTTTTTGGAAGAATTGGACATTCTCCTGTCTAATTTCCCCGAAAATGGTCCTCCGGTCATCCTCCTGGGTGACTTCAACATCCAGACAGAGAAGTCATCTGACCTCGTACACCTACTTTCTTCCTTCGCTCTGTCACGCACTCCCTCTCCTCCTACTCACAAAGCCGGCAATCACCTTGACTACATCTTTACTAGAAACTGCTCTACCACTAACCTCTCTGTAACTCCACTTCATGTGTCTGATCACTTCTTCATCTCTTACTCCCTTCCACTCTCTATAACTAACAAACCTCCTTCATTGACTAACTCTATACCGGCTCGTCGCAATATTCGCTCCCTCTCTCCCTCCTCTCTGGCATCCTCTGTTCTATCAGCTCTCCCTTCAACTGACTCCTTCTCACTCTTGCATCCGAACGCTGCTGCAGAGACTCTCCTCTCATCTCTTTCCTCCTCTCTAGACTCTCTCTGCCCTCTTACGACACGACGGACTGGCAAATCCCCTCCGGCTCCGTGGCTGTCTCAACCGGTCCGTGCCATGAGAGCCACCATGCGAGCGTCGGAAAGGAGATGGCGTAAATATAAACGACCTGACGACCTGCTTGAATTTCAATCTCTCCTCTCCTCGTTCTCTGCCTCTATCTCTGCTGCCAAAAGCTCTTTCTACCAGTCCAAAATCGAATCCTCATTCTCTAACCCCAAAAAACTCTTCTCGATCTTCTCCAATCTCCTCGAACCCCCTACCCCTCCTCCCCCCTCCACCCTTCTTCCGGGAGACTTTGTCAACTACTTCACCAAGAAAATAGCTGACATACGCTCCTCCTTCTCAAACCCACCACCTACTTCTCGCGTCCCACCGACCTCACCTCTTTCGCCCTCACTTCCCTCTTTCACCGCCCTCTCTCCTAACCAAATTCTTACCCTAGTAACCTCTGCCCGTCCGACCACCTGCCCTCTTGACCCCATTCCATCACATCTTCTACAATCTATCGCACCTGACCTTCTTCCGTTCCTTACCTTTCTCATCAACAACGCTCTGTTATCTGGCTGTTTTCCCAATTCTCTGAAGGAGGCAAGAGTCAACCCTCTCCTGAAGAAACCCACCCTCAACCCTTCTGAAGAAAACAACTACAGACCGGTCTCTCTTCTTCCCTTCTTGTCCAAAACCCTTGAACGTGCTATCTTTAATCAACTCTCCTCTTATCTCCACTGTAACAACCTCCTTGACCCCCACCAGTCAGGTTTCAAGGCAGGCCACTCTACAGAGACTGCTCTCCTTGCTGTCTCTGAGCAACTCCACACTGCTAGAGCCGCCTCTCTCTCCTCTGTCCTCATCCTTCTGGACCTCTCTGCTGCATTTGACACGGTCAACCACCAGATCCTTATTTCCTCCCTTCAAGAACTTGGTGTCACAGGCTCTGCTCTCTCCCTTCTCTCGTCCTACCTCGATGGCCGCACCTACCGGGTAACCTGGCGAGGATCTGTGTCGGAACCGTGTCCTCTTACTACTGGAGTTCCTCAGGGTTCCGTGCTGGGTCCCCTCCTGTTTTCGCTTTACACCAACTCTCTTGGCGCTGTCATTCGCTCGCATGGCTTCTCCTACCACAGCTATGCCGATGACACCCAACTAATTCTCTCCTTCCCTCGCTCGGACACCCAGGTGGCGCCTCGGATCTCTGCCTGTCTAACTGACATCTCTCAGTGGATGTCCGCCCACCATCTGAAAATCAACCCCGACAAGACTGAACTACTTCTCTTTCCCGGAAAAGATTCGCTTACCCAGGACCTGACAGTCAACTTTGGAAACTCTGTGCTAACGCCCACTTCGACTGCTAAGAACCTCGGCGTCACACTCGACAACCAACTCTCCCTGACTCCCAACATCACTGCGACAACGCGATCCTGTAGATACACGCTCTACAACATCAGGAGAATACGTCCCCTTCTCACTCAGAAGGCAGCGCAGGTACTGATTCAGGCTCTTGTCATCTCCCGCCTGGACTACTGCAACTCCCTCCTGGCAGGTCTCCCTGCCACCGCCATTCAACCTCTGCAGCTCATTCAGAATGCAGCAGCTCGACTGGTCTTCAACCTTCCGAAATTCTCCCACACTACTCCACTCCTCCGCTCTCTTCACTGGCTACCGGTGGCCGCCCGCATCCAGTTCAAAACACTGGTGCTCACGTACCATGCTGTGAATGGATCGGGTCCAGCTTACATCCAGGACATGGTCAAACCCTACATCCCAACCCGCACTCTCCGCTCTGCATCTGCAAAACTACTCGTCCCTCCCTCACTGAGAGCAAAACACTCGACTAGGTCTCGACTCTTCGCTGTCCTTGCGCCGAAATGGTGGAACGCGCTCTCTGAAGACATCAGGACCGCAGAGAGCCTTCACATCTTCCGCCGCAAACTAAAGACACACCTCCTCAGACTCTACCTCGACTAAAGACTAACAAATTGCAGCACTTAAATTGTACTTGTGACGTCACTCATCTATAGCAAATTGTAAATTCGCTTATTTGAGGAAATTGCACTTTCTTGTTTCTTGTTCTCCTGAGTTTGTACCCTATGGTTGAATGCACTTATTGTACGTCGCTTTGGATAAAAGCGTCAGCTAAATGACATGTAATGTAATGTAATGTCCACACTTGACTGGTAGGAAAGTGTGTGTACTACCAGTGGGACGATGGAGGGTCTGACTTTGGTATCCAGCTCTCACATTAGACCGTCCCAGTCTCACGGCAGTAAATGAAATAGTCACAAACACACGACTTTCCACCATGAGACCGGCCTTGCTGCTTGTTGTGTTGTTGTGAAGTGATGTGGCAGTTTTCATTAAACACCTAACTGCAGGTAGTCATTTTAGGACCCCTTGTTCTTCTCTCAGAAGAACCTTGGCATCTAACTGAGGTGATTCGGTGGGTATTTATTGGACAGCTGTATAGCAGTGTGGGTGAGGGAGAGAGGTGTGCTTTTATCTTTATTGGATCATGCTGCGCGGTAATGATACCCTCACCTCAGCCACCATGTGCGTGACGCTGCAGCTACAACAGGGCCTCCAAAAAAACAACAACTACGCTTCTCTGAGTGAGGCTGTAGGAGCCATGTGGGGAATTTTAACTCAAGAAATAGGATGAATTCTGAGTCACAGGTGGGCGTGTCGAGTGTTTGTGGGAGGGAGGTTGAATGTAAGGACATTTTGGATGGCACTTCAAAGGTCCGTTTGAAGGTTAAGACTTGGTTTAAAAGGTTACGATGAGCTCGGGGTTAGGTTGGGGGGTCGGGATTTGGTATTTAGATCTGATGAAGGTTTTATGTCAAGCAGGGCCCTCGTTTTTCCTGCCTTTCAAATCAGTCCACTGTCATCTCCACAGTTTTGAGCTTGTTCTGGTCCCGCTGGCACCATCAGCAGCAGCTTTTTACGTTAAGACAAAGAGAAACCACCTAGTGCAATCGTATGCATTCCACTAACGTCCCCTGTGTACACTCCGATGTAAGCAGCACTGGTTTCCCGTGCTATGAAACTACAATGCCTCTACTTTGTCTCTCGTAAATGGAATAAACTGCAAACTGCCCTCAAACTGGAGTCTTGCGTTCCCCTTGGAGAGACCAAATTGTATTTCAGTGATTCGTGTCGCTGTTTCTAATTCCTCTTCACTGTCTGGTTGGGTTTCTTCTGTACAGCTGATCGTATTCTAATGAACGAGTTGCATCTAACAATATTTAGTAGTAGTCTAGGTCTCGTTTCTCTTGAGAATGAATGGAGTGAAGACCTTTCGTTACAAAAAGGAAATTGCTAGTGACCCTCTTGTTGTAGTGGTGGGCCGCAGACTGGCGAAGACAGAAGTCTAATTTACTGGGGGATTGTTTGCTCAGGGTGCCTCGGGTGTGTTCAGTAACCGCTGTTTGGATTAGAGAGGCTCCAAACTGAGTGAACTGACCCAGAAGTATCCGACTGGCAGCCACAGCAAAAGCATGTAAGATTCTTTAAATGCTCCGAGAAGCCGCTTCAGGGTTTGCTTTCCTAACTGTGCTCACCGAGGAAACACAGCATCATCCTCCATGAAAGGAGAGAAGATGTAACTGTCCCAGAATCGTTTGGCATTTCGAGGGCTCCCCACCGAGCTCTTCCCTCCTGTGAAGTTTAATGTTTGATTCAAACGTGTCTTGTTGTTTGAAATCTCTACATTACAGAGTGCTCTACATTATCTACAGAGACACGCTTACTGTATTTTAGTTTTTACTGGACTTCGTGGCTCATTGAGGATACACATGATTGTTGACAGTCAGTATAATGCCCCGGTCTTACTTTTTTTTAACTTGGCTTTACTTTACTTGACTTCATTTTACATTAAATGATTGGCCACTGGATCACGTGATGCTTTCAGCACATACAAATAATCCTCACGGACAGCAGAGGTACTTAAGTTGCAGGGTATACAGTCTCGGCACAGAACCAATTCAAGCAGCAAATGCTAAAAAATGATTACCTCTCTGGAGTGCTGAAGCTGGTAAATAGGACAGCGGCGCATTGTAGCGGTAATGAGCATCTAGAGCGGACGTGGGCAGAAAACATCCGGCACCGTTGTGACGTTTCGTACCTTTCCAGCGTGAGGAAGCAGCGGCACCTCTTGCATCGTCTCCATCGGTTGTTTCCAATGACTTTCAAGAAACACCAATGAATTTGCAAATGAGTCGTTTAGTCGCATCATCGTAACCGGAATCTGGCTATTAAAGGATGCTAACAAGGAACGGGAATAATAAGTGTAATTTCTTTCTACGAGCCGTTTTACAGCAGTACCGTCTTGCTGCACGGTGGTTGCAACATCCCTGAATTTTCCCGAGGTCAAACTCAGGTTGGGCTGGCTCTGTGAGATGTGTTCACCTCTGAAGCAAGTTGCATTCCAATTTTCGCAACAACAAAAAAAATCCAATTTTAGATGCCTATAATTTGAAGAACGAGGACGCCTACTTGTATGAATGCGGTAACTTCACTTAGACATCCCTGTATGTCCTCAGAATGACCCGCAGTATAAGACATCCAGTAGAATGTACCTAATGTTCATGATTACTGGAGGGAAATAGATGGGAACTATTCCTTTCAAATAAACATGTTCCAGGAAAAGAACCAACTGATGCCTCACTTCCACTTGTCCTGAAACACACTAAAATAACAGTGACCAACCGACTGGCTTCAATGTTTTAGTCCATTAGGACCATTCAAGATTTCCAATGACCACGAAGACGCTATGCATGTTATAGTTGGTTAGACATTTATCCCAGGTGGGGATCTGCTACCCCTCTGCACCACCACGGACATCTCAAACACCTCCCACTGGAAACCACTAATACGCTTTTTTTCTGCACATGAAAATGCCATGTCCTCTATCTGCCGGTGTCCTTTGTTCTCTTGTCCCCGCGCCTCTGGGTCTTTATTCCTGCTCGCAAGGCCAATCAATACCAGGGTAGGTTAGGAGTAGCCCGCCTGAGACCTTCAATATCTGTTAGCGTGGCTGGCTGGCCGGCTCTCCAGCTGCCTGTCGATCTGTCACTCCGGGGAAATGTCAACCCGTGAAGGACGCCATTACAGGCCGGCCCGCGGGTTGTCACGCCCCAGCCCCCTCGAAAACATCAATGTATTGGTTTAGACTAATGTTGGGCATTGAGGAAGGGAAGAAGCACAGTATTCATTTAGAATATCACGTTAAAAAAATCACGTTTCCAGATGTTCTTTTCAAGCTATAACCTCAACATTCTTCAGATTCCTTGAAGCCTATTTGAAACTTTCATTCGTTTGATAATGAAAAAGGACAAGGAAATGTTTTTATATGGTTCACAGGTTAAAGGCTGTAGCACACCATAAAAAGCACCCTCTGAAGAACGCTGTCCACTATCACTGACTATAAGTTCCTTCTGTTCAATAATATTTGGGAATAGAACTGAGGAATATAATATTAGCCCATAATGTTATTAATGCAAACTCTGTGTTTCCACTTTAAACAATCGGATTCCAAAATCTATCATAGGCAAATAACTGCGTGTCAAGAGATGATGGGGAAGTACTTCACATCATTCATACGTATTCCGCAGGGGTCTCCTCCTGGATTATTTGAAATGGAAATATTTGAGTAAGATAAAGTATTTGCCTACCAGATACCCCCCCGACCCCATTGGCACACAAACCCGCGGCTCCCTGCGACATGAGACACATGTATTCAAACCTCCACGCAGGGACGTGTCTTCAGAAGGAGTCGCACACTAATGACACGGGGTGAGCAGTTATCAGTGGAAGATTGTTAAAAGCAAATACAGTTTGAGGGAAACCAGGGATTTGAGCACAGGGATGCATTGAGGGGTCGGATCCCGCCACGGCGGCGCTGCCGTACCCGCGACCTCATTACGGTATCGCGGGCCATTGGGCTCGAACCTCTTAAACGCCCGCAGACAGCATCACCGCGCGACTATTACCCCGTACAACCTGCACCAGCAGCCGCCGATGCTTCATTAGCATTCAACCGCGCATTAACATTCACTGAAGCGGGCACTTGGGTTCACGACTGCGAATGCAATTCATGTAATCATTACACAGATGCAGAAATTGTGTCACCAAAAGCCACAGGCCGGAACACGAATAAGCTTTGTGTTTGCCTTGACTATCAGATGTGTATAAGATCCCATCGTCACACAGTGTGTCCTCTGATTTAGTCCTGTCTGATACCATATCCTGCTTTACTCAAAGCACATTTCATAGTGCAAATATGTGCATGGAAAAAGTATATTATCAGCTGGCACTTTTAAATGTGTATTGTTGTAGGAGCCAGTTGCTTTGTCCGGTCTCCCAATTTGAATTTTGTAAATGCTCAAACTTCTCCGCGTGTCCCCCGTGCTCGTCTCCATTCACAAAGCGGAGAACAATAGTTAAATCATGAATCCTGCATCCGCCGTCCTCACAAGTGATTGGATTCATCTCAGTGGTGATCCCCTCGGCATCCTCCGCTCCTTGAAAGACTCGTGAGTTCTTTAGTGTTGCTGTTGGAAGTTCGGAAAGGACTCAGGCTTCTTTTTTCTTTTTTTTTAATTACCAAATTATCAAGTGGTACATAAATTGCTGCTTCCTTTTCTCCACCACAACCAGGCGGCGCGTTGCCACAAAGGGGAAAAAAATCAGGCGATTCTTTATTCCTTCGTCATTTTCCTCGAGTAAGCAGCGAGATGAAAGAAGGAAAACAGATATTGACGGTGTTGTGTTATCCAGCAGCCGATGGTTTATTGATCCTCGCTGCTTCTGCCTCTTTCTCTCTGCACAGTAGGCCTACAGTAAATTGGACGGTCTCTTCCTCAGTGATTGACGCCTGCCTGCCGTGAGCGGTGTTTTCCAACCCGCAGTGATGTTTTCAGCAAACAGTAAAAACATTCTTTTTTTTCCTGTTGGTCAACCGTTAGAATGAGACAACTCTTTGAGCGCGTGGAGCGTCTGAGCTGACAGGTGACAACCGCGTCGGACCAAAAAAGGCAGAGGATGACGAACGGCGCTTGCGCGGCTCGACATTAGCACCCGCCCACCCGCCAAATGCGAGTAAAGCAAGTCGCTCTCACTCGCTTTGGCGAGTGGAATTGGGTGGTTTGGCCCCACAGTGCTGCCGTAGAGGCAG
This sequence comes from Gasterosteus aculeatus, assembly GCF_964276395.1. Lineage (NCBI taxonomy): Eukaryota > Metazoa > Chordata > Actinopteri > Perciformes > Gasterosteidae > Gasterosteus > Gasterosteus aculeatus. The sequence continues at coordinate 17,528,848 of NC_135693.1, read as the reverse complement.
AAGGGTTTGAGAGGCCAAGGTGAGAGGTTCACGACCGGTTCGCAGCCCACTTCGAGAAGGAAGCGCCAACCAAAGCGTTCCTGCTGACGTTGTTGCGTGCGCCAATAGCTTTTCCCCTCTCGGCCCACCGGACGTTGGTTACTAAGAGGAGACCTGCTAAGTGCGAGGAGAGCAGGCGTGGTGATGAAAAGCGAAAATCAAGGGAAGAAAAGGAAAAGACTGTTCAGCAAAAAGTGGAGGTCCAGTCGAGAAAGTATTGCAAGTGTTGCACCGATTGTAGAACGTACAGGAGCAATAGGGTTAAGGACTCTTAACAAGCTAATTCAAGTGGAAACAATAAAGGACCGATTAGATTTCAATAGAGCCTGTCCAAAGCGTTGTGACTAAACAGACAAAGACAACCAAAGTGTTGCTGTAAGGTACCATGAGCTTCTCTTTTTGTCTTTGTCTTAATCAGTTGCATATGTTTTCAGTCATAAGATTCGGCCACTGTACAAGTACATTTTATGTAATCTTGATTTGGGTTGTTTACAATGGTCTTTAGAAAGGATTGTAAATCTAGCTCTACTTTTATCTCAAATCCACTTCAAGTAAATTGTAGCAATCCATCAACTTTAATCAAATTTAACTCAATGTCCCAACAACAGAAATTGCTGAGTGGCTCTTAACGTTGGAAAAGCACCAGCCACAGCGTGGCCCAACCCCTACATGAAGCCCCCCACACACACCCCCCTCCCCGGAAAAAACACCAGTGTTGCCGAGCGAGGAGGAAAGACGCAGCAGTGCTTCGTAATTCTGGCTTGTGTTTGTGTGCAGAACGTGTGGCAAATGTAGCACGTCACAACGCACAACATGGCATTGTAATATAATGAGTTCCCTGCTACACTCCTTTAGTTATTCATTGTGCTCTTTCCAGTTGGCAGCCGCTCTCAGGAAGACAATGCAATCGCTCAAATTGACTTTAATCCCATTGTGTCCTTGTGAAAACATGTGAACAGCAAAGTAAAGGTTTTAAAAGGTTCCTTTTAAGCGTCGGTTGATTTTTCATGTTGTAGTTTTGTCATGCTAAGCTGACTTTGTAATTCCCATGTAGTGTCAGTTACGCTGTACGCAGAATGCACAAAGCTGGCAACAAGGATTCCAACGCCAGAATGAGGGTAGAAATGTCCGCAGGGGGCAGAATGACGCGCAGACCTCATCAGATCATTGGTCATTGGGCGACGGGGGGCGCATGGAGTACGGAGGGTGCGCCGGGTTCGAACCCCGGCTGCTCCATGTGCCATCAAAGTGTCCCTGAGCAGGACACCTGACGCCTAATTGCTCCCTGGGCAAAAAAGCAAAACCCACGGGTTAAAAATGCAATGTAAGTCGCTTTGGATGAAAGCGGCAGCTGTATGACATGTAGTGTAATGTAATTTATCACCCGACACCCATAACCCACACACTGTGTAGAAAAGCTGTTAATTTAACAAGCGGCCCATGGCTGACTGACGACAACCGTGGTAATGAAGTAACAGTGGACCCCATTAATAAAAAACCTTTTTAACGTTGCTTTATCATGAGATGCCGTCAAGATGGTTACAGTGAATAAAGATAACATATTATATTATTAGATTCAGCTCCCCAAATGCTTAAAGTGTCTGGTGGTCCGGTGGCCTGTCCAGCCCTGGTTGTACTTTTTAATGAATTCAGAAGTTTTTCCCAACTCAAAAGTTTATACGCTACAACTTTGATCAAGACCCTCTAGTGACCACGTCCAACCTATTCACATCCTCATCTAATAAAAACAAGTCTGGGTACTTAATGCCTGACCTGACTGAGGGAACAAATCCCCTCACAGCCAATTACCAAGGGTTGGTTAGGATCCCCGGGGCCCCATCAGCACCTAGCATCTCAGAACCCACCACACACACACGCACACACAATGCTGATTAAGGGATCTGAGGACACACTGAAATAACTCGCCTCTCTTCACTCACCCATCACCTCAAAACAGTACTTTTTATTAATCTCTCATCATCTCTCTGATTGAGAAATCTCCAGTTCATTTGGATGTATCTTTCACGCTCCATTAGAGGACAACCCGATACAGCAATCAGCCAGCGAGTGGTAATAGCAGCGTCCTGTGAGTACAACAGATTTTTAATCACTGGAGCATAAAGTTCTGGCTTATCGCTGCTCATCCCTTTCGTTTCAGAGAAAAAAAACAAAAAACAAAGCCGAGGATCGGCTAATGAGGGCCCTGAGCGGACTCATTTTTCATCTGTAAGCACAAAAGGATCCGTCAGCAGTCTGGTCTGGTTTTAATTGGAACATCATCGGAGGGTTCGGATGGATCGGATTTCTCCCCACGTCCCCACCAATTGCATCTGATGCTTTCAGAACTCAGCTGATGGATGACAGCCAGGGAACTCAATCTCTACATTTCCATTTATCTTTCTTCTTTTCTCAAATGGTCCCCGGCCACCTCCCGAAAAACAAGCGCCTGGGCGCCACGGCTCTGACTGTTTTCAACACCAGAACGCTTTATAATTTCCATGTTTTCTGGCGCTCCACTTGTTAATTTCAGTAATAAGATCGTCCTTTACCACCGGAGTCAGCCGCGCAGGTCGTGATGAATCGCTGGGAGAAGCTCAGCTCTCTGTGGCCACAGAGTATTAATCACAGCCCCAACTGATTATTTACCTGTTCTCCATCCGTCTTTTGCTTGTGACATTGTGGGGTCTAGACAAACGGCGGTGTGTTGTTTTCATCCTCAGCGCGCGGCGTGTCACGAGGCGGCGGGACACTGGATCTCGCTGCAATTTAAAAAGATATGACGATTTATTCGCTGAATTAGAGAGACAATAAAGGAGTATTAGGCTGCTGGAAGACAGCGAGATGAATGATCGCCGCGTTCGTGACGATGAAGCAAAGGCGTCTTTAAAGACTTGATTAAGACTAACGAGAGTTTCTTTGTTTGTCCCGCAGCGTCTCCGACTGTCCCTCCGCTGCACTCGGAGCACTTCAAACCGTGCCATGAGAAGGACCTGGCCTACTGCCTGAACGGGGGCGAATGCTTCGTCATCGAGACGCTCAGCGGGCCTCACAAGCACTGCAAGTAAGTGACGGATCTGCTGCTTTGGTGTCGACCGTAACGGGAAGAGTAACCTTTTCTACGTCCGAATTTCGTTCTTTGTTTTCTTCTTTCTAAGAAGATCTGGCTCCCTTTTATATTGCCGGGATGGGACTTTGTTGGAGACTTAAGGGGGTTTCTACCCCGTCTATGTGCCTTTTAAGCATCAACCACTGTTGTTTTTTAAATATTTATTTTTTATTCATGTTTTGTTAGAGTTACAGTTACAATAGATTTCAATCAAAAGTCATAGTTTATCCACTAATATAGATACAACTTCTTCCTCTTTTACTATTGCCATGCTATCCTGAAGTTTTCATGGAATTATAATATCCATCCATCCATCTTCAAACCGCTTATCCTGCATACAGGGTCGCGGGGGGGGCTAGAGTCTATAATTAATATATATATATATATATATATATATATATATATATATTTACATATATAATTATATGTATATTCTGACCTACCCCTACCTCTTCATTTACTTTATATACCGTATGGAAAGACTTATTCCGGCTGTGTGTGTGACAATGTATCCAAGTGCCATCTAGTGTGTGTATGTTTGTGTGTGTGTGTGTGTGTGTGTGTGTGTGTGTGTGTGTGAGAGTTGTCCCAGATTTGAGAGTAGAGCTCGTGGGTTCTTATCCTGTTCAATTTTGGGGCCCTTTACTAATTAAGTCCCAGAACAACTTTTTCCCGAAATCTCACCGCAGGACTTCCGCCCGACCTATTTTTTTGGAAAAGGCCTGTTTTGCCTCCTGTCGGGTGCGAGTATGGATCCCTAGGAATGCACGAGTGTGGACGGCACGTGTGTGATGTGCGGTTGGTTTGCATGTTTTGTCTGTTTCTCTTTGTACCTTCACAGAAAAAAACGGAATTGACAAACGCAGTTCAGAGGTTCTCCTTAAACACGCCTCCACTTAAGAACGAATCATTGAAGCCTAAAATGTTAAAACGTTGGGATGAAGCTGCTATGAAATCCACTCGCACTTTGACACAGTCAGTCGACGCGGTCGGACTTTCCCCGCAGCAATCTACCTCCTCCGTGACTTTCGAGGCATCATAAACGTGTTGGAAGCCGGCTGCTTTTCTGCACCGAGAGAGAAACCCACTTCCATCTGTCTCGAGTTTATTGGATACAAGATGGTTAACGGAGAGGACAGGAAGCAGGTTAAGAGGCAGGATATCGAGAGGCGGAAAGCAGGAAGCACTGGCCGAAGTGTAGGCGGAGGAGGAGCAGGAGCCTCCGTTGCCATGACAACGAGAGAGAGAGAGAGAGAGAGAGAGCATTGCATCAATAGATGGACTTTATGTGGTGGCAGTAACTTTCTGTGCAAAGTAAATGCCGTAAATCAACATGTGACAGATGAAAACTGAAAGGAGGATACTTTGTGCTTCAGTTGACAAGCTGTTACACAGGAATTAATCCTCATTCACGAGAGAGTGACACATTTCACCCCGGGCACAAGATCAATGCTTAATCAGATTTAATTTGTGTTCACACTAAATGGAGACAGATCGCGTTGTAAAAGCGTGATCAATCCGGCCATTTAACGGCGTTAAAATGAGCCGCTTTGTGGCATTATTTGACACAGAATTCATCATTTTTACTCGCGAGATGAAACTTGATCCTCGCTGCACAACGATTTTCTTCAAAGAGTCACAACTCAAGCATGAAGCGCCGATGGTGGCCGTGTTGTAAAACCGCCGCCAAGCCCACCCACCCCCCCGAGCGCCGTTTAGCGGTCGTTGTGCGACGATTGTGTTTGTCGGCCCGCCGGGGGGCCGACGCAGAGAGAGAAAAGGGACTCAACGTGAGTCATGTGGTGTCCATGCACACACACACACACACACACACACACACACACCAGTGCCCACTGCTGCAGGCAAAATAATCAGCCGTTCAATCATTGGTGCTCAGCTAACCAGTGAATTAGTCAGTGTGCTCACATGATATCTTCAAGAGAACGAGGCAATCAGTTATAAAAGTACTTGACGAGATGAATTTGATTAATGACCTAATTTTTACCAGATTTCCCCCCAAAAGGACGAAACCATGATGGTTTTAGTGTAATGAATGTATTAAGTCAAATATTGTCTATCCAAATATACTGTATGCCCTTCACTATTTGCCCACATGAGTTTGTCCCTTCACTTTAATACTGAGTGCCTTGTGAGATATTCATGAAAGTGTAGATTTCCTTCGCAGACACGAAGCCCTGCGGGATTAAGATCCTCCTCTTCTTACTGGCCGTCGTTTATTCATCCTGCCTCAAGGTGGGTTTGATTTCAGGGCTGTTTATTATATTTTCCCTCCTGCCGGTGTGACTCAGTCTAGTTAGCATCAGGGGCTAGCTAAGCCCGTCTCATCTGCCTCTGCTGAGAGGCCGTTCCACCTGCCAGGTGCAGGTACGGGGGGGTTTGGAAGAGATGCCTGCAAACCCGCCGCCAATCAGACCTCGGTCTGACACGGACACTCTCTCTGGAGGGCAGAAACACACACACACACACACACATGGCACAGTTTTTGAGATGTTGGCCCAGACGCTTCACCATCGCCTCTCAGACAGACGGAGAATTGAATAGCTTAATGGTATCTGAAGAATATTAAGGATAGTAATTATAAATATCTGAAATATTCTTTATTTCGTCTTCCTTCTTACAATCTGATATCGGGAGGGAAAGCTTTCAGCAAAGGCTTCAAGTGAAAAGCATTAAAAAGACAATCTTCCTCATATTTTAATCATCCGGTGGCTCTTCAGAGTCTCCTCCTACCAGAGGGATGGAGACTTCTGCCGAATGAAAAGTAATCACAAATAAATTGTATTACTCCAGAAATAAAACATTCCATAGCGATAGTTACATAAAGCTGGATTGGCTTTTAAAAAAGTGTTGTTGTAGAAAATGCGCGAAAGCGTAAATCCCGCCTCCCCCCGTCTCTCGGGACTCGCGGGTCATCCAGAGATTTCATCCACAGACCAACGGCACCAGATTGACGCCTCACAGATGCAAAGAGTGGCTTCTGGAAGGAAAACACAAGATTACCCCCCCCCCACACACACACACACACTCCCCACCCCCCCCTGCCCCATACACACACACACACACACACACACACACACACACACACTGGCAAGCCAATTAACAAGAAGCATGCATGAAATTGAAAACATAGCAGCAAAAACACACATCTAAGCTGCAAGTAAACAAGAAGATTAACAGCCATACTTACAACGAAACGGCAGCTAAAGAAAGTCTGCATGTGCCGTATTACTATTGGAATACACTAAATAGTGTAGCCTATAAAGTGTTCCATAATGTGTCACTTTTACAACTAACTAGACAAGAAAATGATGGAGGTACATGGAAATTATGTTTTCAAAAGGTTTTTCGTCTTATTGTTAACTAAATATAACCCAATTTTGGGTTAACCCAAATGTATTCATTAGAATAAAGATCGAGCAACAAAATTGTACACGTTTAAATGTATGTATTTATCTGAAAAATGATTCACCATCTTATATAAACATGTGGTAAATAAAACTTCTAACTAAACCATTAATTAACCTAAAAATTAAATAGGAGTCGCAGTAAATGTCGCTCTCCAAGGTGCTGAAATCTCTCTGGGCATTAGCAAGGACACATGCATCCACACACAAGTGACTTCCCGTCACCCCTACGAGAGCGGCGGCGTCCCATCGGTGAGTGGGACAGTCGCCGAATAAATTCAGGGGTCACGGCGTTCTTTACGTTAGTGTTTCTGACAGCAGTGATTTAACTGGACGGGAAGAAGCCTCCGGGATGCGGAGTGTCAAGCGCTGAGGTGAACATACCGTGTGCGTGCACGTGTGTGTGTGTGTGTGTGTGTGTGTGTGTCCCTGTAATCACCATTCTACATTTTCATTACAGAAAGGGACACTGCAAGTCATCTACATTCAGAATAACATCTGGTTGCGATTAAAAAGGAATGGCATCTTTTTTTTTGTTGTCTCGTTCCGTCCCTTTCTCCTTCGTCTGTCTCTCTCAACCCTCGCCGCCATCTGCGCGTTATTAACGGCCCGGCGGTGGGAGTTCGGCTGGTGTCTCTCTGGCAGTAATAAACCAGGCCGATGCCGCGGCACGCTCTTCGAGGTGGGAGGAAATTAAAAAGATAAGAGGCCGCATATCGTGGCTTGTAGACTCCGCTTTCGGTAAGTGAGTCCTCCGAGACGCAGAGAGAATCACTCAGCGGGCCTGGGAATGGAAAGCAGCAGCTGGGAGGGGGCCAAAGAGGGGGACACACAAATACAAGCCAGGGGACGGGCAACGGGAAGGCTTATTTCTGGTGTACCCCCTTCAGTGATATCAAGTTGAGAATTTGAGCGATAGAAGCCAAACGTCGGTATGTCACGTTGTGCCGATTTTAATTAGCACACAATGAAAGCTTAATGATCTCTTGGCAGCTCAATCAGGCTGTAATCTAAGGGGAAGTCAATGGAATCGGCGATCATCCTCGTGTTTTCCTTCAATCATTTGGCATTATTTTTCCTGGTGTCCTAGCGACTGGAATAGCTCTCATTAAACCCAACTAACTGATCAAAGCGGGACACAGTCAGCAACAAGCCGATGAAGGAGGCCAAAGACAATCAGTGGAGTCTTGATGAAACCCTGAGCTGAAGGGAGAGTGAGCACTGACTCGTCTTCGTCGGGTGGATAAACGCAACTCCTAAACTGATCTTGCTTTAGTGTTTATACCTAATTAGCGTGTGATTGGGAATTTTGCAATCCGGCTTAGCAATGCCACATCCCAAGCTCTGCAACTTCTCGACTTCCGGATGATTTGTATTGACGTCTTTGTTGGTTTTAATTAGCGAGATTCAACAAGTTTAATTGTGCAATTGCATTAGCTCACTCAGTCTGGTAAACAGAACGGAGCATCCAATTAAGGCTCTTCGCCAAAATGCAAACACACAGCGTGTGAACGAAAGCTCGATAACCTCTAAAAATACGGCTGTAAATATGCTCATTTGGAAAATGAATCCGTCAAAGCCTTCATGAAAATATTTAGTAGTTTGAGTGCGTTATGTACCACTTAACACACGTTGTAAGAGTTCGACAGAGAGCAACAGGATAATTGTTAAAAGCTGTAAGTACGTCATCCCTTTGCCAAACGCAGGCTTTTGGACGGATGTTTTAGAATATTGCCAAAGAAAAGAAATGTGTTTTAGTGTTTTGATCATGGTGGTGTTACTATTTTAGATTCCATGATTTCATCGAAGTCAGGATCATGAGTCTCACTTTTGGTCGTTTCAAGAAAGTCTTGTGTATCAAATTTGCTCTTTTCAGTTACTAAGCAACCCTGACCATAATAATGATGATTAACTCGTGGTAATCTCTCAGTGACTCAACTGAACAGCCAGGAAATAAACAAAAAAAGCGGAGAGATTATTCTAACCGACAATCTATTTCAGAACATTACTTTTTAGTTTTGTTGCCTTAACCTAACTGAGTTGTTGGTGAAGACAGAAGTTTAAAAAACACATGTAAAGTTGCTGGGCTGTTTTTTTAGTTTTATATCTATTTTGGGTATAAGAGTAAGTATTTAAAACTGAAGATAAAGTTTTTGTCTTTAAACAGCATTATGTCTAGATGCCTTTTGCAACCTGCAGAGCTACTGCACCCTGTCCAGTATTAACGCAACAGGGGTATTTCCCACGGGTTTCAACAAGGTGAAAGCAGATGTAGAAGAGATGATTCTTCATCCTGCAACGCTTTTGCAGCGACCGGCAGTCGGCACGATTTTATTATATAAATTCAAATCGGTGAACTGAGATATGGAAGCACATTTATTTTCCGACAGTCAGACCGTTCTTTCGAGGCGTATCATGAATTCGGTCATGCGCATTTGTAGGTGAGCTTGTTATCACCATATGAAGAAGGAACCCGTGTGACCGCTGGGCCCGTGCGATGAGGAAACCCACGTGCAGAGTCAGGAGCTCATGCGTCATGAGACAAAAACCAGCGACAGAGACGTCGTTGTGGGAAGTTTCGCAGGAAATGTGCAAGGATACTCCAGCAAAATCCTCTATAATGAGGTGAGAATACATACAAGCGCACACACAGGATGTGAACTGTACAGGAACAATACTCCGTGGTGAAAATAACGAGAGTGAGCTACAGAGATAGAAAGGGGGAGACGAGAAGAGGAAGCAGACGTACAGTAATTTGGTGGTATTCCTAATCAGAGTATCCACTTTCAAGTCAAGAGGTTTGATGTGTTAATATGATGCAAATGTATGCAAATGATCCCTCATTTTCCCACCAAAACTGACTGAGTTTGCAGGGCCTTTTCCTGCAGGATGGCAAACTGTGAATGAATGCCAAAAAAAACAGAGCACAGAGAAGTGCTGTTCATATATTGAGAAAAAAATCAACGGTTATAAGAGAGACGCGGCCACCGTTGGGATTCTGTCTCCGGCACCGCCGCGTGTCGCACATGCAGGAGACGGAAAGTGAATGTGAGAGTAAAATGAGAGTGAAAAATACACATTTACATAAAGGATTGCTGAGAAAAGACGAGCCCGGGAAGGATATTGAAAGAGACAGAGAGGGGGGAATAGAAAAGAGAGAATAGCTAAAGCGAAGCTGTGTGTGCAACTTTGAGGAGCTGCAGTGGTACCCAGGAGCCATACCAGCCCACTGATGTGTGTTTCCATTGTAGTCCACTTCGCTCTGAAATGGCAGCGGCGGCGCCTCGGGCCCAGACACGTCTGTCTCCCACTCCGGCTAACAGGAAGCAGTTCCCCGCCGGTGCCTTTTCAGAGGAGCCACGAGCACAAAACACAGCGCTTGTGTCCTCTTCATGACGCACAGAAGCTCCCACGGTCACCTCTACCTGCTTCTTTAAACGTTCTTTAATATTCTGTGCGTTCCCCATTTAAAATCCTGTCAGGGTCACTGCCCTGCATTTTTTTTTGCCGTCTTCGAGTGGAGGCCCTGCAATGTAATTGTCCTCTCAGAGCGACTTTTTCCAACGAGAGGCAATTCACTCCAACCTGAAGGCCACAACTTGCCGGCTGATCCATTCAGTGACGCGTGATGGTGACCCAATGTATGTTTGACTGTTCAGTTGCTAGGCAACAATGCTAACGTTAGCGTCAGACCAACCATTGACTTTATGGTATCTAATATTTAAATCTCAGTCTCCAGGCATTCGGTAAGAAGTGACATCATCATTGGAACTATGGTTGGTAAACTCACATCGAAAACAATCTTGACTAGAAGGATGGACGAGAGAAAAACTCATTTAGTCATGACTTGCTGAGTCACCACAGCTCAACAGGCTTCGTATATCAACATTACCAACTGATAATTATTCAATTTATTAGACAGATATTTGTATTATTCCTGATGCAACTTACTGAGAGACTCGAGGAGCACCTGGTCCAGTGATGGAGTGAGTGAAGGAAGGATTGAAGGAGGTAAGTGTGTCTGTGTGTGTGTGTGTGTGTGTGTGTGTGTGTGTGTGGGTGTATTTGCTCACCCTTGCTCTCTCTCAAATGTGAGTGGAAGAGACAGTATCTGCAGAGCTTAACCGCCATATCAAGAGGAGGGGGGAGAAGAAATGCAAGTGAGGACATGTGATCCTGATGAATGCCGACAAGTTCCTGTGACAAAGTCTTGCACTTATATGCTGCGGGAACTCAACCGGTCACTCACAAACACGCACATATACGGCGCCACAAACACACCGCCACAAACTGTCCACTTATAGAGGAACGAGAACGAGCAGACGCATTGGCGCCTGACGTTAGCCCCGCTTGTGTTGTTAGCATTGTTAGCTGTTGACGGCAGTTTCAAGGATATTCTTCAATCAATTTAGCACCTTTAACCTGTCACAGAGTTCAGGAAATTGGCCACGGTGCAAATTGCAGTTCCCCAAATGTTCTCCCTCTGAACGGTGAAATTTAAGCTCTGCAAAAACACATACGTGCAAAAAGAACTCTCCACGTGCATAGTTGCCTTTGTTAAATAGTGCATATCATTCGTCAGTGGGTGGTGTACATCCACAATGACATCGATTTGGCATCTATGTACTAAATCTTAATTCCAACATGTTGATGTGCACTATTAAATATGATTTTTTTTTAAATATGAATTCAATCTTGCCAGTATAATTCAAGATATGAAAGTATTTGTTCTGTCAACCCACTTTCGTTCTTATGAGGAAACTCAATGTGATTTTATCCCGACCCGATCATCCATTCTTCTTTTGTCATCTATCATCCATAATTGATTTTTAATTTTAGCTCCGCGATTTCTATTGCTCATTGAACAAGGACAATAGTGTCCATCAAGCCAAAAATTTGGTCCATGTGATGACATCTTTGAGTTGCTTATTTTTGTCCCTTTCCCATTCACTGCACGGAGAACTGAAAAAGCTGATAACATTAATATGTAGTTTGGGAGACTGCTGCCGATGGCACCCTGCTGGGACCATTTAACACGTCTGTGTTCCTCTCTGAGTCACTCTTTGTGTGCGTGTCGCCTCAAACCAGAGCTCTCGTTAGTTTTTCCACACTCTGTTTTTTTCACAGTGTTTCTATTCGAGTCCCTTTTGCTGCAGTGACTTCATCATCCACAAGATGCTTGGATTATTTGGGAAAATGCTCAGGTGGTTTTCCAGTGCAGTGTTGCAGGAATGACGTTTCCAACGACAACAGATCTGTTGTTCCCCATGTGAAACAAAAGGATTGATGTGTTCTTGACACAGTTCTCTGGTTGCTTAAACCTAATTGAGTAAGTTTCTGTTAGTGTAGTTGTATTTTTACAAATCACTATAAGTGGAAACTGACTACTTTCATAAGATTGCTTACAAAAAACATGTCATCCCTGCAGGTGTAATGACACTGACCGGCAGCAATAATGTAAAACATAAAACTACAATAAAAACAGATTGAAGCCACAGCTAAAATTACATTTTGCCCCACCAATTAGCAATGAGAACTCCTCTCAAGCGAGAGACGTAGCGTCTCCCTGTGCTTCACTGAACCACGGGAGAAAGGGGAACAAGAGAGCATGTGATGCTGAAGCGACGCGACGTGGCGGCTCAGACTCATCTAAAGTGACGTTAATTTGATGTACCGTTTACTTTTATCTCCTGCACAGCGCTCTAAAAGAGATTAATCCAAAAAGAGAAAAGCAAAAACGCCTTCATTTGGAGTTTAAAATGCTAATTTGATGGATTAAGTTCTGTTACAGCCTCGGTTCCCGGCACCATCAAGATATTTATTTGAATAGCCCTGAATTTGAAAAGCAAAACACATGCTCACTTCATCGTGTTCCATCTTAACCTTGCAGAAAGAAAAATAGTTTTTCCATTGAGTCTTTACTTTGTTATTGTGTTGCTGAACAAATGTCCTGCTCGGTCCCATGTGGGGCCCGTGTGGGGTCCCTGTGGGGCCCCTCTGCTGTCTCTATTGGCTCCCCGGGGGACGGTACTGGCTCTGGGGGCCCCGGATTGATTCTCACTCTCAAGGTCGGGCGTTTTGGTTTCATGTCGCCGCTTCCGTTGGGCCGCAGGATTCAGGAGCGAAAGATCAGCGTGACGGTTTTATTGAGGTCACAAAGTAACTTTATACCTCCTCTATTAGCGTCGGGGCAGGCGGCTTACGGAGTCACAAAGGGCGGATCGATCAGCGCCGCAGATGGTGCGTCGCGGGGCGGAAGTCGGTGGAATAAGCTTTCATACGTGCTGTAAATCAGACGACGGCAACTGGCGAGCTCTCGGAGGCGGCTGTGAATGTCTCTCAGTGCGGTGATGTATAGTCCCGCTCCTGAAATAATGTCTTAACGGCACACATGCTCACACACACTTAATTATCACATAGCAGGTTGTTTAGAGGAAGAGCATGAGGAAGGCTGTGAGCTCATTGTTATTATTAACTTCAGACACTTTTTCGAAATGGCTTGAATATGATAATTAATCATTATATACATGCTGAGATATAATTACACAACATCTAAGCTTTATAGGGAAAGCAATCTATAAATAACCAGATGGTGTGCAGGGGGGGGGGGGGTTATCTACGCTACCTTGACAAATCCACAGAGGAAACAGGTCTATTATTTTATTGCTGGACTCGTTGTTTCTAATTGTTTTGTACAACAACATTGTGCAACAACAATGGTACACACATGAGACTGAATCCAGTGGATTGGTACTTTGTTGTTATGTACTTGTGCCTGTGTATTATGTGTAATACACAGATGTCAATGATGGCCGGGGACAAAAGATTTGCAACTGCAGTCGAAATCCAATTAGACATACAGTCTGTAATTTCTTATTTATTTCCATAATTCTCCGTTTTCTGCTGAGGAGCTCAAATCTCTTTGGTTTACTTGCTCCTGACTAATAAAAACTGATCCATTGTTCTTTTTATGTTGTGTGCACATGAAGACATTTGACAGTGATGCAAATTATTTGGTGGACGTGTCTGTCAAGTAAGAGCCAACTCAGAGTGTCCAGCAGCTTTTAGGCCTCAGGATCTCCAATATGTGTTATTGAAGGTAAATATGTGCATAGAAAGGAGTTGGGTGAGTTTGACATTGCGGGCGTGTTGCTATTTAATACAGTGGTCAGCTGCCAAGACGGTGAGTGGGAATTTGAATGTGTGTTTGTGTGTTTGTGTGTAGGGCTGGGGGGGGGTCAGCCGGTCACTCCTAGAGACCTAATTAGAGGAGTTCGGTGCTGAGGGGAAGGAACAGAACATTTGTTGAAGGATATTGTGTTTCTCTCCAAATGCATGTGAGGACATTTAAAGGTAAACAGGGTTTTTCGTGCAGGTTTGTTTGGGACTCCGGAGACCAGACAGTTTTGTTCCAGAATGTAAACATCAGCTGGTCTCAGCTGGTGTGCTTGTTTATTGCATCCAGAGCAGATGTTTTTTTAGGACATCGAATACTGCAATTTTCACGCGGGACGTTCACATCAAACTATAGTGGGAGAAATATTTGCAAAAAGTATCCGTGGTCGCTCTGTAAAGGGCACTTTGGCTGTAGCATCACCATCAAGCATCAAGTGTGCTCAGTAACTTCTTTAATCAGTTGAACGAAGCTGTTTGCGAAATTATGCAAAACGTGCAGGGAACCAAGTTTACACAACTTGAAGCAAAACGCTTGAAGCGAGATGAGAAGAACAAGCGGCTCCTCTGCCCCCTGTGGAGATGTTGATGCGGGTTCACCAGACTGGGTCTCCTCTGAGTCAGAAGGCTTTTGGTTTTGCCTTCAATCACCCCGCACGAAATTGTCAAACAGAAGTGTGTGTCTGTAGGACATGTTGCATCGAGGCAACGGCGCTCATACTGCCAAGTGCTTTTCATTCACTTTCAACAGAATTTCTTTAATAAAAAGCGCAAAACTCAACAGCCGGAGAATTAAAAGTGCAAGATTGGATGTTGGAAGCATTTTGTTTGCCTGTCCGAGCTCCGGACGCGGAGTGTTTGAGTTATTGTGGCGAACTGTACAAACTACGGCGAAAGTGCTGACACTGCTAACGGTGTTTCCCCGAGGCTACGCCTGCACCACGACGCAGAGCCTTTGAGAGGAAAATGCTCTCAGACTCATAAATAGCCCCTTTAGGTGAAATAAGGAAGGGAAAATAATTACCCGGCCTTGAATCAGCGGAGTGAATTAAGTCATCACCATCAATCACTCCGTGCTCCTTACTGCGAGCACTCAGGCGGGACTTTGAATTACCGCGCAGCCCCTGAGAAAACATCCACTCAAAGGTAAGAAAACCGGCAGAGGATTTGAAGCCGACCACAATGACTCTCATCAAAACAAAGAAAGTTAAGACCTCGTGGGGCCAGTCAGCGGAGCCGGCCAGGAGGTCGGACGCTGCGAGCGAGGGTCGCGCTACAGGTGTCGACCCATGAAATGAGAGACCGCCGCGCGGTGCAGCTGATGCGTATCGCTCCGAGGTCTCCAAAGAACGAGCGCGAGGGTCTTCGATGTCCTCGCTGGTGACAGAGGAGAACGCACGCTTAGTATGCGTAGATGGATTGAGCCGCGTGCAGCTGTGCAGTGATCTTCACAGCACGTTGGTCGGTGAAGGGGGTCACTTGTCCACCTTTGCACGGTAACTTCCTTTGCTTCCTGCTCGGCGTGCATGTCTGTGCATTTAAATGCTGGTGAGAATGCGACTAATGAGAGAACAATCAGCTTTTAGGGTAATTTACAGCTTTTTCCAATAATTCAAGTGAGATAATGAGACGTCAAGCGTGAAGAAATTCGGCACATCAAACCCGTCACACAGTGTTAAAAATATTCAAAAAATTTCTCAATCTTGCTTTTTGTGTTACGGACGGCTCAGAAGTTCAAAGGAAACCTGCGTCGTGATCCATCTGTCTTCTGGTTCACTGATTTACTAAAACAAAACACGGAGATATATTCCCCTTTCAGAACATCCTTAATGCCAAACAGGCACACCATGAAGAAAGGTGTCTTCCTTTCTACAACTAATCACCCATTTGTTATGCTCTCTACATTTAATTTGACACGCAAAAGAAGATTAAGGGGAGAAGGAGGCATGACTGCAGTGACAGCGCTGTGTGAATTCTTCCTCGACTCATACATTATCCTCCATCACGTTCTAGCAGAGGAGCTGGAGACGGCAACAAGGTTAAGCGCCCGGTCTCCTTTAATGAAAGAAAAAAAGAATGAGCCTCTTATCTTGAGACCATGAAAGACTTGAATTACTATAAGAGCATCTATAACTGCGGTATGAAATTGAAGGAAATTAAGACCTAAAGTTAAAAGCGTGTACGGCGAGGCTCGGCAGAGACGCCATGTGCATGTGTCGGTTATCGTGCCCTTGCCAAACATACAAACATGCTGGCGTGCTGTCAGGTTCACACGTCTGAGCAGGCGTTTGCGCATTGAGGAGATGTGAGAGAAAAGATCTGGATGTTCAGGAGGAAGGAGAGAGTCAAGGTCAGAGAGTAATTAGGCTTTTTCCTGTCGGACCAGGGAAACCGTCAGGCCTTGGGGATGAGAAGTGATTATATGGGAGTAATTGAATTCTATTGCGGAGCCAAGAGAGAGGATGAGAAAAAGGGGGGAAAAAAACATAGACGTGATACACGCAGTAGCTTCCAGTGGTCTTTCTATTATTTCAAATTCAAAGATTGAACCATGACGCAAAGGACTGCAACGCAGGTAAAAAAAAGAAACATAGTGAATTTTTTCTTTGTTGTCGGTAAAACTCCAACAAACATATTGCTCATCGCCGAGAAGCCCGTATAGAAATCCTCCTTTCATCTGGCCAGCTACATGAGCTCTTTACAAATAGTTGGACTGATGTGTATGACAGAGCGTTTGCAGTCTCGGGTCGTGTGTTTTGTGCCACATGCAAAATGCACGATGTAAAAGTGACACTGAATCACAGCATATTAACCGTAATCAGTCACGGCAGACGTTCAATCATCTGTCAGCCGTTTCGTTATACAGTTGCTGCAGGAGCCAAACAATTAACTAGGCGGAGAAAACATCCCGTTAAGGGCAAAAATAACAAAAGTTATTTAGCATATTTTAATTTTACAACAGAAACATCAAAGTGCAACACTTTTTTGTGAATGCGTGTTTGAATGCGATGCCTCATGAAATGATAAATAAGGGCCTCTGCAGGGTTTAAAATTATAAATAGGTGATTAGCTCTCCTAATGGAAAAAGTCAAATGTTGTTTGACAAATACAAAGGATGGACCACCATCAGGGGACATCTGATGTCCCAACACAGAGCTCTTCACAATGATTTATCCCTCATTAATTATACTGCCCTTAATGTATTCATTATTAATAACCGTAAGTCTTAATAGAATGTACACTATTCCACCTTATTGGCAACAAATATAAAAATGTGTATTTACAAACGAGTCAGTCTCATTGTATGTTTTCTCAGATGAATCCAATATTCACAATTTACAATGTTGGTGAAGTAAGTGGCTCATAAAATGCTCCCTTGTTGCACATATTGGGCCGATGCCCTTTTTCCTTGCTTAGAGATGGATATCATCACGGGGCAAGTGCTCCTGACGGCAGATTGAAGGCGGTATTGGTGGAGGTTTTATAGGCCATTTAATCGCAGCTGAGTCCATTGACTGTCTAAATGTGTAAATAAGACATTGATCCCCCCCCCCCCTTCTCAGAGTGAGCCCCTTCAATAAATATGACGAATGAATTAGTAATGAGAGAGGAAATGGGCTCAGAAAGGAAGGATACGGGGAGGGGAAGTGAACGGATGAATGGCTCAGCGGGACGTGATGGAAAGCAAAGGGGTGTAGGAGAGAGGAAGGAAGAAGGAAGGACACAAACCGAGGAAGAAATTGTGACGATGGGAGTGTTGCTTCTATTGTTTTGTAATCATATTTTGAATCCAATAAAGATTTTTCATTTTCATGCCGCGGGACTTATAAGCAGCAATATTGCTCACAGTCTATGCAAATGAGTGGCTCCCTCCTGCATCCCTTTCCACTCCTGTCCGAGCCGAGCTCCGTCAGGAATTGAAGCTGATTATATGAGTATAATTGAATCTGTCTGATATGGGCCGCGTCCATTGCTGCGGCAGTGCAGCGATCGATTGAGCTAAGGCTAATTTAATATGCACTTTATCACCCTGCTCGTGGAACGCTTCATCTTTGTCCGCAATTATACACTTGCTTTCGCTGTCACTCCTCTGGTTCGGCCGTATGTACTGAACCCCGAGTGCACATCTGTGCATGCTGGACTTTGGATGGAATGGGCACGCACTCATAGCTTTGTGTCAATGTGTTCTTTTCTTTTGTGGTTGTTCCTGGAATGCAAAAATAGTTTATATTTATACGCAGGGCCACTCTCCTTCTCCTTCCCCTCCTGCTTTCAAATTCCGATACTCTTTGTTGGATCAAAATGTTTACTGCATCTCATCAGCAGTGAATTTCTTCTATGTCGATTGCATTCTGTGTCACAGCATCTTTCTTTACTCGAGCTTCTGAAAATCACTGTATTTTCTGCATCTGAAAAACGTTTTCCTGATTTCTTTTTATTTGCCGTTGTGTCTGTTTCATATTCTGTCCTCCTCCACTCAGTGTTTGCAAATGTATCTTTTGCTTTTTCGACGCAAAGTCCTCCGCCTGTGCGAGTGGGCAGTGTTGTGTGCAGTGAAGCCAGAAAACATTTTGAATGTTTTTCTCGTGTAAGGATTTGTCTCCTTTGAGGAGGGATCCTCATTTCCCTTCAAACCTGCCTTGATATTAAGCGAAATTATTTCATCACGAACCCGCAGATGAGTGGAACCCCTCAAGAACGCAGGGTTTGTGGGTTACGATTCTCTGCTGAACCCCTGATGTGTGTGTGTGTGTGTGTCGTGAGTCCGGAGTCACTCTGCTCAAGCTCAATAGGATCAAGAATTTATTCCTTCTTTCTGCTTAGCCATGACGTTCGCTCATGGGGGGAATCTGGGTCTCGTTGAACACAGGCTTAGGTTTTATGTGTCTGGCAGGATTGTGAAGGTTTCAGACACGCATCGATTAAATTAGTCCCCCAGGTGTTTCCTTCCAACCTGCAACCTTTCAACGCCAACGAAATCAACACAAATACCCCAATGTGTAAATCTGTAAACTAACTGCCAACTGTTAATGTCGGTGAGTGCTCTGCTGCAAAGCGGGACTGAGAAATGCAGCAGGGGACACATCTAACCTTTCACAATAAAAGCCTGACTCCTGACAACACGCCTACAGAGCAGAAACCGCGAAAGGTGCAGTCAGCGCGGCGTTCATAAAGACACAAGCTAACGTCCCAGTTGTAAGAATGCCGCAGATCACCAAGGATTAACAATTTCATTTAGAACGTCCAAGGTTGTTTGCAAAATAATGACCCCCAATAAGTTCCTCAGAAATCAATCTAAGCTGTTGTGCATCGCGCCTTTCTGTACCGACATCTGTACCGACATCTGCTTGTCAATGAGCTATTTTATATGACTAGCACTCATTTTTCACCTTTGGCAATTTACATGAGCTATTTATTTTCTCTGGCGTCCCCCTGAATCGGAGATAGCCTCGCAGTGTCACACCAGCATGATCAGCAGCGGTTCACCGGCTGTGTGAGATGCCCGGCGCGACCCCGCTGTAACCGCCGGCCTCTCCGATAAGCCCAATCTCTCCAGCCAGCCCATCGAGTTGACCCGAAGCCTCGACGCCGATACGGAGAATATTTGATAGAGGTCAATGCGTCACATCTCAGCTGTCTGACCCACTGGGAGGGGATGAGAAAGGGGTCCTGCGTGAGTGGGGGCAATGTTAGTCACGCCAGTACAGACAATTATTGGTGTTTAATCACTGTGACAATCTGTCAGGCCGCTTCTGAAGATCCAACCGATGCATCATATCTGAAGGGTATTGACTTAAATGGCCAATGATCTCAGGCCAATCTCTGCCGCAGGGCAGCTTTATGATCAAGGTCACATTTCTTATCACTAAACTTGGGCAGATGGGCTGCTCCAATAATATAGGAGAAAAAGGGTGCAGGCAATCTTCTACTCTGCCTCGTTTTCTTTTATTTCCGGGACACATGCTATAACTTTTTTTTTTTTTTTTTTTTTTTACAAGCACTCAAATGTTTCAGTTGAACAGCTTTTTTGTTAAAATTTCGCTAACTACCAAATGTATTTGTTATTATGAATAATTATTAGATAATAGCAACCAATATTTACGTCAAAACAGCCTTTTTTTTCCAGATGGTGAAGAAAACAATCCTCCCCTCAGATAAGGATCAGCTAGGTGGTGATGTCAGACTGAGCCCTGGACTAAGTGGCTTCTCCCTGACATGCGGCCATTGTTTATTTGCTATGTGAAGTGAGCTTGGACGGATTCATGCAAAAGGGGAATAGGGGGAATCGGTTGTGGCTGATATTAGATAGACGACACACACAGAGGCCTCCCGCCACCTCAGTGAATGGCGTGCAGTGTATGTTTGTTTTAATGAGCATAGCATTAATGCTACTATCACCACTCAACTGTCTTGTGATTGACATAAAGACATGAGGACTGCTGGTGCCGTCTCTGCTTCGGGAGGCAGACCGCTTGGTGCCGTTAGCGAGACGGTCGTCTGCGATGCAAATGCTTCATAATTGGTTCCAGAGTCTTACGTCTTATTTTACAGATGCTCTGGGAGGGGAGCTGCTGAGATGGATTTATGTAAAGAGATGCAAAGTGCTGCTGAATATTCGCGGCAGCTAATTGATTAGGACTGTGACTACAGCTGATGTCTGCAGGAAGGTTTGAGCTCTGACCACATCTGGCCCGACAGCCCATCACTCATTTCAGAGGACGGTGTGGTACCTCTCATCTTACGCAACAAATTGTCTCTCCATACGCGTCATGGATGCCTCGTCCCCCCCCAGAATGCAGTCCAAACATATAAAAACAATGTTTTGATCCAAAGAAAGGCATTTGGCTGGATGAAAGGGATCTACTGACAGGGGTCAGGTATCAAACATCATCTAATTCACTGACGACGACAGAGGATTAGCTTTCAGCATCCAGACCGCTCAAGGAAAACTATCTGTTCCACGGGTTAGCGTAAGTAGTAATTCATTAATAAACCTGAATCACCGTGTAAATTGAGACGTACGTTGACGGTTTCGAGATGTACGTCCTTAAGTTTTATCTCCTTTATGCAGTCGGGCGTGTGTGAAAGGAGAGAAGAAGAGATGTCGAGGAAGGGACAGACGGAGGCGAGGCAGACAGAGGTTAGAGACAGGAGTCAGCCGGGGAAACGTGACCCGCGTGACCTCAGCGGTCACATGTGCCATCCTGGAACCTTCAAACAGTGGATGCACAGAAAGCACCCGGGTCTGCTGGGGGGGGGGGGGGGGGGGGGCGAGCAGCAATGCATGACAACTATCCTCTACAAAGCAGGGCGCCATCGCCTCCCGCAGCCCATCCTGACGAAGGGCCCAAGAAGTCTGTTCAGCTTTTTAATGTCGGTGATTCATGGGGTTTAACGTGTTACGAGCCAGCCGGGACAACTGAGAGCAACACAAAAAAACTGATGAAAATATCTTAGCGGGAGACGACAGATGGCTTGAGACAGGTGTAAAGGTGTGTTTAGAATGAATGTCGAGCAAATTAGACCGCACTGGGACGCACACATAGTCCACTACATGCAAAGAGACACGTCCTTGCTTTTGTGAAACAAAGTCCCATGTTGCAAATAACCAAAATAGCATAAAATACGGAATTCTTTCTGATCCCTAGGCATAAAAAGAAATGGAAATAAGGACACCACAAACCACAGCTCAATGACTTTCTACCTCCTACAGAAACCTTGTTTCCATTCACAAGAATTCCGTATTCACATGTTCAAGTTTTGCATTTGAAAAGCCGTATGGAACCACTCCTGACACATTCGCCGGTGAAGGGCGGACTGAAGTGCTTTTATATTGGCGACGGGGCTGCTCAAGTGACTTTCATGTGGACCAAATCCTGTCGTGCAAACACTCAGCTGTGTAGATCGTGGATATGCTTTTACCTTAAATTACACAGATGCATATTCATTATTTTAGCTTTTAGGAATCTTCTTCACACAACAAAACACATGGCATTTCTGGAGGAAATCTTCCACATATTATCAGTAGCCTGGTTTATATTCACTTATTTTATGCCAAATTGTGTTGTTTCAGTATAGAAAAGGTTAATAAATGAAGGAAGGACAGACCAAAGGAAAGCATGGCGTCCATTACTGAGGGAGAATGCATTCAGGATCTTTCTCAAACCATCATAAATAAGTCGATACTGCATTACATAAAGTCCAGTGGGTTATCTTACATTTTGCACTCATACGTTTTGCAGCAGTAAGTACTAGTGAGATAATCGAGAAGCAACGTGTGTCTACTTGTTGACTAATTATTCAATCGTTACAAGCTTAGCTCCACTCAGTGTCTCATTCGGCGTGAATTAGGAAGTACTCAGGGATCAGCAGCCCCCCCCCCCCCCCAGTCCCTCAGCAGCAAACATCGATGCAGGGACAGCGGCGTCCCTGTGACGCCCTCTGCTGGTCACAGACTTTGAATGATTTTTTTCCCCCACAGACAGAGGGCTCCTTTACGCCCACCCAAAGACCCCCAGGCCCACACGCGCGGAGCCACGCTCACTCGAACCCACAAAGTCAAACGCACATGCGCACGCCGTTAAGCCTGCGTGTTTCCCTCAGTATTAAACAGGACTTAGTACACAGAATAATGGCGTCCTGGCTTCTCAGACAAGGCTAATCCACTTTCACGCCGTAGCACTCTGACGTGTCAGGCCTTGTTCATCGTCCCTGCCTCATTAATGAATGGAAACATCAATTAATCTTCTTCTTAATGATTCACGGGCGCTATATGCGAATTTCTCTCTCTTTTGTCACAAAATCCTTGCAGCCAAAGTCAACACGTTGAGATTACGCGCCGCAGGTCTGCTTTTTGTTTAAGCAGAGCATTTAATGCTCAAGGCCCTTTTGCCGACAGCATGAGTGCCGTGTCTCCCCCGTGCAGGTTGTGTGACGTGTCGTCCCCTCGTCATGTCCACAGCATGCACCTAAGATGTGATTTAGGTAGAACATCCCGCTGTGTTCGATAGAGTCACTTGGGTGGACTGTGTGTCTCTCAAGCGGGTAATATGGAGACCATGTTCACTGTGTGAGCGTCCTGCGTGCTCACCAGCCCGTCACGGGACTAAACAACGGACGCACACATGCGTTATATAATAAATCATGCGAGTGTGCAGTGGGGATCACACAGTTTAGCCCATAAAGTATTTTCACAAACTTGCATTGATTAATAAAAACGAATGAAAAACATCTATCAATACAAAGTAACATTTAAATGCACTTTGAAGACAGGTAGAGAATAAAATCATATTTCTAGAACGATTCATTGCACATAGTTTCCACCATCTCCTGATCTGCACTTAAGATAAAACTGTATTTAATATCCATCACTAATTGTTCTGTTAGTTTGTTAAAACATTGAAATTACAGTATTGTAAAATAATGAAGATTAGTTGTAGCTGTTTACAATATTGTTACAATACCTTTACAATTACTGATTCCTGTGTGTTTTAAATCAATGCATATTAAATAATGGAGGCAGATACATCAACTCAATAAGTCCCTCCACTCTCCCTCTTATTTTGTATGCTAATCAGTTTCCTGCAGGCGACCTCCCATCTCTCTGCACACTAACCAGATTATCACACACATCATGTAACATTTGGGGAATCAGGTTAGTGGGAACCATGTAAACACTCCCATCAAACAATTAGCCGATCTCGTCAATGGCTGTAATCTTCTGTCCTCCAAAAAGAGGGGAACGTCGCACGCGCTTCACACACGTGTTGACAGATTACGCTTGTTGTCGGTTTATGATAAATATTTGCACAGCAAGAGCGGACAAGTGCCAGATATCACACACGATGCGACTGAGATTATCCTGCTGGCTCCTGATACATCAGATTAACAGAGATCGGCGGTCCTGACATCAGTGACTCCCTGAGTCAATACGGCCTGTATTCATTTGCACTTTCATCAGATCCCCTTTGATATCCACAACAAATGCGTGGAGGGGTTTTATTCATATGGAATTTCCATTTCTTTCATTTCAATTGTCAACTTCGAGTCAATCCCTCGCACCGCTATTAAGTACGAATCATACATAAGATCATTCCGGTGCAAATCACCGTCCAACAGCCACGATGGCGCTGATGGCGTCCCAATCAGGACCTCTGACTTCTCCCGTGATCCAATCAGGAGGACCGGCGGATGGAGGCGGAGCGGCAAGGAGCTGTCCGCGGTGCTGGAATGAGCCGAGCGGGCCGCATGATTACATTCAGTGCGATCTGAATAGAGGGCTCGAATCCGGAACCATCGACAGACACGTTTCTCCGTGCTGGTGCACCCGCCGCGTTTATCCAGCGGCTTCCGAGCAATCCAACATCATTTGTGTTAAGTGGTTATTGTTACAGCCCTCACACGTCATTCACCAGCCAACAGAAAAGCCTTCGCTGCCGATTAGCGTGTTTGAAAACATTTGAAAGATTGGGCCGGCTTTTTGGGTCACGTCATTAAATAAATAGATGGAAATCTACGACGCATGCGTCTTCATCAGCGGATATGTGGCTGTTCACTGGATTTGAGAAACGGGAGCTTTTTTGTTTGGCCAAGTAGGATCCAGCAGAACGTGACCTGGTTCATTGGGGCTGGCTCACTGGAGATAGTTACATAACACGGGATTGACACAGTAACTGAGGAGGAGAAACAGGAGCTCGGCTTTACAGTACGGTCGAATTACATTATGTGACAGAAGCTTTTAAGTAGACGCACAACTCAGCTATTGATGAACCGAATCCCACGGAGATGCAACCCTGCGTTCTGAAGGAGGCTACAGAGGACACACTAAGCCACACACACACACTAAAAGTATCGCTCGCCTCGTGGCTTTGACAGTTCATGAGCGGAGGCGACACTTGGCACAGTCTGCCCTTCTGCTTATTTGCATGCGAATAACCACCTGACTCTTGTGCATAACCCCCCCCCCCCCCCCCCCCCGTGGTTGTGTAGCATAATCCCCTTCTGCTGAGAGGATTTACAAACATGCGCACACGTGGACGCTCGCACACATCTGTGCAACACGTTATCTCCTCCGCGGGGGTCACGCGGCGTCTTCTTGTTCGCCCCGGTGGCTGGCGATGATCGGCCTCCCGAGGCCCAGGACGCCAAGTCCTTAAAGCTTTTGGTCTGTGTGACAGGATAAGGGGAGCAAACGCGCCCTTCTGGGTTGTAGGTCTCATCCAAGAGCATATGATTGTGCGATTGGTGATTGTGTGATTGGTGCTTGTGGAATGACCGCATGAGTGATTCGATAATGGCATGACGCAGATGATGTTTAGCTCGAGCCTCGCTGCGTGATGTGATGAGGCCAATGCTACTTCTCCATTCTTTACACATGTTGCGTTCTTTGGGTGTGCGTTTCAAGGCAACCGTACTCAAATTAGTCAAGTTTCACTGCAGCCTTAAATGTTCTGCACACACTCAAAGATGTAATAGATCCCTTGGAAGCTAGTAGAGCAGCAGATGGACCAGCACATACCTGTTTGAGGTCCAGGGATTTGTTCAGCTCAAATCACCATTAGCGGTCCTCCATGAGAGCAGAAACAAGGAGGCCTTTTCATCGTTAATCCCATCCTTTGATTTTCAGCCCTAAGCCTGAAGAGCACAGTTCCAGCGTAATACCCGAAGAGGCACTTGTTGAACATTTCTCCATATAAATAATACAGTACAGTTCCTTTCTGCGCCACGGTGCCTCAAAGCATTTAGCGTCAGGGATCAGTTCATCAATGGAGACGTGGAGATTTAAAGAACATCGGGCTGGTGGGAAAAGAAGACTAGCTTAATGCAATGTAGCGCTGCATGCTAGATGTGTCTCTCGCTTAAAGAGTTCTCAACCCTTCGAAGGGATTCCTTCCAGGGAGAAAGGAAATCAACAGGTAATGGATGAACCACACTTTGTAAATGAATCACAGATTAAAAGGTCACATTTACCAGGTGTTGCTTCCCTTCACAAAGCAATTACTGGATGTTCTTTCAATCCACTTGGTAAATAACAACAGTATTTAAAGCAAATCGTTTCCCTTTTAGGATGTGCCTTTCTACACGACAGACATGGAGCTGTGATCACACGGCCACATCTGGATTAAATGCCAATGCATTTACAGCTACTGCTTTTTAAATGTAGAACAGTATCAGAGAAGTTGTGTGACAGTCTCACAGTGCCGAGGGGAATAGCTTTCAATGTAAATATATGCTACAAACCTGAATTACTCATGACCGCCTTTGGGTCATTACTTCATGTGAAACCTTCCAATTCCGCTGCATTATTCCACTTTGCATCGCAGGCAACACAAATATTACATCTGACGTGGCTGATGCCAGTGAATAGCTGCAAAGTCGAATTAAGAAGTGAAAGACAATCAGCGGTTAGATTATTTATTGCTTTTTAAAAACAACATACATGATAGTACTTGTACAGTACACGTTGCCTCTACTGCCACTAGTATGTGAAATACGTTACAGTAGTCACATGAACAGGAGCCATGAACGCCTCACCTATGCGGGATTGAATCAGAAGATTTTCTCCTGTGTTTCAAGTTGTTCTTTTTCTTCATTCCTTATAAAGAGAAAGACACAAGGTGGATTTTGCTTTCGCCCAACGAGATAAAATGTGCAGCTATTCAGAAATGCTTCTTACTGTAAGACATTGTAATGCAAGAGATACACAAGAGGCCGCGCTTGGCAAAAAGT
The DNA here is from genome assembly GCF_964276395.1 of Gasterosteus aculeatus. Lineage (NCBI taxonomy): Eukaryota > Metazoa > Chordata > Actinopteri > Perciformes > Gasterosteidae > Gasterosteus > Gasterosteus aculeatus. The sequence continues at coordinate 17,502,376 of NC_135693.1, read as the reverse complement.
TGCTCATTAATGTGCAAAGTCACTTGCACAGTGAGAAGAAACCATTTTCAATGGCAAACCTGTTCATTATGAGACAGAAACACATTTCATGGACTATTTGTCAAAGTAAAATTATCCAGAATATTTTGCTTGCTTGACATTTCCATTTAGTTTCACTAAATGCTTCATTTGCATGAAAATAGAATCTGTCGCTTTGACGAAAGAGTTAAAGAACACTTTGAAACCAAAAATCTATAATTAAATCCCAGCTGGAACCGAGCCATGTTCTTTACTGCTGAGGCGTGTCCCCCGCATGTCGTCTTCTGCACTGTAAACTAGGACCAAAGGGGGAGTCAGTGGCCCCCCGTAGCCCCCCGTGTGCATGTGTGTGTGCAATTATGTGTAACACAGACTCTGCATAAGGGAAAGACCTCAAGCCGGTGAGACAAGCGACCAACAGCGCGTAACGTCTGTAGACACACACTCACGTACACAAGCGAGGGGCGGGAAGGTGGGCAGGTTGCCATGGCGACCGCGCGAAGGTGGCCGGGGCGTTTTCGCCGCGCGGTGGAGACCGGCAGAGTCAGAGCGGGAAAGCAGGTGAGAGGATTCAAAAGATGAAATGCGCAGCTCCCCGCAGACCTTGAGTTTCTCAAACGTTCAGGTGACAAAGAAAAACCAAAAGGAAAAAAGAGTTGAGCGCAGGCGACAATGAAGCCGAAGCACTGACGAATCAGAACAATCTGCATTGCTGGAAAAACACTCAAGTATAATAAGTGATTTATTTCAAGGCCCCACCGCCTAATGGTGGAAATGGAGGAGAATTGAAAAGCTGTTCAAAAAGAAAACCCCGAGGAGAGGTTGAATAATGGACCATGAGGTATTCTACCGCCTGCCATCAAATATAACCGTAGTTGATCAACGAAAGTGTAGCGTCACTCAGGTCACATCAATATCAACGTGGTAGAATATCTACTTCTGGGGTCATTTGCTAATTCTTTTTGTCGATCCTACGGGGGAAATCATGCAGTTCCACTAGAACGTCCTCCAGCAGCATTGTCAGCTTTGTCAGAAGGTCCCGTGTGAGGTGGGCGATCCCAGCGAGCACCGTCGTGAAACAAAATATAACAAAACCAACATTCTCACAAAAGAAGCTTTGACGGCCATGATTCAACCTTTTCATCGGGGGGGTAAAAAATAACAACTGGCAACAATAACCTACTTTGATTACTGTTAAAGACCCCGCGGTGCTGTGCAGGGACGGCAGCGGTGAGGCGGGAGGCAAAGACGAGCCGTCCGTCCACTGTCTCCAGCTTGGGTGTGTCATAATCAAAGAGCACACTTCTGCCATTCATTAGCTTAGGGATGAATGCTCTTGTAGCGATATTCCTCTACTCGCCCTGACGTAACAAAGCCAAAGCCCCCGCTCACCCACTGGCCTCCTCTCTGTAGCATGATCTTCTTCTCATTCTACCAAACCTCTCCCGCTCTTTACTGTGATCCGTGATATCTTCGGTTCCCTGATGCTTAGTTCAGTCGCGTGTGGGGGTGTCGGAGAAAGGCCTGAATCCCCAGTCGGCCCGTTGAGTTGATCGGGGAGTGCGACGCTGCTTGGGGGGGGGGGGGGGCTGTAATGTGAGGAGCCCTGAGCGGCTCTGATAAAAAATAAAAAAAAGCTTCTCGCCCACAAGCCTCTGAGTCCAACTGCTGGTGTGCTCCCTCTCTCTCTCTCTCTCTCTCTCTCTCTCTCACCGTCTTCAGTGTTGCTCTGACCTTGATGCTAAGTAAGACTGCTCTTTGTGGGAATTCTTTGCTCCTCAGTTGCTCCCTTTAATAGCCCAGCTTCCGTCTAACTTACTGCGGAATATATGCAAATGGAGTTGCAGTGCAAACACGCCGTGCACCCAAATAGCCGTAGTCAATCACAGGTTTTTATTTGCTCTTTGCACACCGCAGACGACTATCACTCATCGGGGTGGTGCGCTTTGTTTGCTGCATAGGTCCTGTGATTTAATAACACATTTCCCTGTATCACCAAGTGGTTGGAGTTGGAGGAATAATATTATTGAGTGAGTAATGTCTCCATTCGTGCTTCTCCTTCTGGCGGTTGATGATATTATCATCTCTTTGTCAGCCATTTGCACACCACAGACAATTTGCTTATTAAAAAATGGATCATTTTTTGAAATTGTGATAGGTTTCGATGCAAGTTACTGAGGCAACTTTATACAACAGCGGAAGTATTTTGAACCTCAACGTCTTCATGGTCCAAGTTATGAGGACCCAGGACCAAATTGCACTCAATTTAAGAGGGTTATGACGAGTTTGTCACCCGAGAGACTCGCTATCGGCTCTGATCATGTAGTGGCTCATGATTACTAGGAAATGAAAGTGCTTTTTGACACTCAAGGAGAGTTTCTGCTCGTTAGTTGGTGAAGCATTAAACAGCTCAGTGTCGGTATCATGTCTCTATTTAGCACAAAACACATTTTGGGTTTAGGTTCATTAAAGTTTTTGGGGTTGTAAAGACCTCAAAGTCTTGGTTGGCCAATCTGCAGCCCGTCGCCACGTTTACAGTCGGTACGTTGCTCATCCCACTTCAAACACGAGATGTGGGCAACATTTGGTGAAATTATAGACTATTAAAAAGTGTCAGGACATGAACAGAAAACTGAACAGAACTGCTGCCTGTTTTAACTTATTTACATACCCACACTTAATGGGCACGTAGGTCGTGCACTGTATTTCAGTTTATTGGAACGTCATTTTCCAATGCTAAAATGTTAGCATTGAATCATTAACTATAAATAAAAAAATAAGATAAATATATATTTTAAAAACTATGCATTTTCAATTTGCTAAGCTCCTTGCTCTATTTGTCTTCATTTACCTGTTTTAACCATCCACAACATTATGTTTCATTCAGAGTCGCGGTCTCCGTCCCGCCGATGACTGAGCTGCTACGTGCCACCACTTCACTCCCTCACTAGATACTTACTCACCCTGCGCTGGTGCACAGTGGCTTTAGCACAGCTTGCATACAGGAACTGTGATGAATGTGTGCAGAATTTCAAAAAACAAAACGAAAATATAAAAACGGCTTAAACTGAGTTCAATAGTAATTCTCTGTAGCTGCGTCACGGCGAGCGACCCATCCCTATCTGCACTGCACATATGCAATATGTAGATGTTGTGTTCTCATTGCACGACCTTGGAGTTTGTATCGAGTGTCTTTGTGTGCTGCTTTGTTTTGTTTTTAGCTCGTTCTTCAGCCTGCTGGAGATGAGCCCCGGATAAGATCTGCTCATTTATTATTCAATTAAAGATTGCTGAGGTCACGGCAGATCATTAACCATGGAGGTTATTTCAAAGGAGGGAGACACAAACACTAAGAGACGGACCGACAAAGGGAGCTGCGTAAACACAAGAGAGGAAAGACACAAAATGGCCTGGTGTCTTTTACTCATTAAACTGAAGACACTTGGAAAGATCTATCGGGGATGAATAGCAGAGGGTTTGTGGTGAGACTGAGACTCTAAAACAGAACGAACCTCAGAATTTCCGGAAATGTGGCCTTTTGTCAACCACTAAAATGCCCTCAGACTCCAAATGGTACAAATGGAAAGAGATAAATATTGAAAATATATACAGCGGGTGATAAGACGAGTGAATGTAGATGTGCGCTCGTGATGAGGAACATGATGAGAGCTCACTTTAGTCTCCATGGAAACATAAATTGAAACTTCTATTAAATCGATTGTAAACATATGTTTGTTCTTTCCGTTGACCGCCGAGGGGCCGGCGAGGGGCCAGCGCGTGAGAACACACCAAATTATCTGGAAATTCTACACGAAGCTGTGTGTGTTCTTTCATTTTAGTTTTCTCTCATTATCCGTGGAATTTAATCCAATGTACAAATGTCTAAATTTCTAAGAGCACAATGTAACTGGAGCCGTTATTTTCTGTAGAGATAATGATAACCGCAGTGTAGAATAATACAGGAACACCGGACACACAAGGACTAATGACACTACACCTGTATGGTGACCGTGGTGACTTTGCTGTGCATGAGTACCAGCAGGAGCTCACCTAGCAACCAGCGCGGACGGGTCCAACTGGGAACTCCTCGGTTCCCAATTCAGTGCGATGCCGTTTGTGAATATATAAGCTCAGGAAAAGAACACACCATGAATGTGAGACGTGGGCTGTTGAGGAGAGACTTCGGCAGATGCGGCGATGGTGAACGTCAACGCTGCGTTGGCGGCGGCCTTTGTGTGCGTCTGCACAGACAGCGAGGAGCTGCAAAGATGAAGCGCCGTCGATTCCAGCGTGTGCGTCCGTCGAGGTCGGGAGCCGAGCGAAGGAAACAAAAAAAAAAGAGTGAGACGCTTTTCATCTGAGGAAGTGGGAGGTGTGCGTGGATCGGTGGTTGTCGGGGTAACCGACTTTCACGCTGCTCTCACCCTCGAGAACGGGGCGGCGGAGGAAAAAAATTGGTGTGAACATTTTTAATGAAGCTTTTGATTGCGGTCAACATGCCACTTAGCACTGCAATGTGGCCGTTGACTCCCTCATTTGGCACGGTTTTAATTTGTGTATGTTATTTATGTATAAAAAGGCTTGCATTCTAAATGAAGTGAGTTCTCCTCCGCTTCAGGATGAACATTAGTCCTTCTCAATTTAAACCACGTTTGCTTGTAATGTTTCCAAACAAATCCCAGCTCACACATTTCTCTTTGCAGCCTGTTTGCAATCCCAACGATTATGTCCACAGTTACTCACGGCCAGCGTCCTTTTGAGCTTGGAAGCACCTTGACATGACAGCGGCGTTGATAAGCAGCCCAATTACCAGCAGAATACTGCGGGTCGCGCAAAATCCCTCCTTAAATCCTGTGCTGGCATCCACAACAATAATAGCTGCATTGTTCCTGCCAAAGGGATAATTAAAGCTGAAGTGCTGTGTGCTCTCTCCCTTGACGCTCTTTTCTCCCCCCCACCAGTTGAAACTGGGACACTGAGGGAGAAGATACTCCGCCTGGGAAGGGGTTATTGACGCGGTGTGAGCTGTGTCACCGGGGTCCCGAGGCCCGGACGGAGGCTGACGGGGGGGGGGGTCCGGTCATTTGACCCCACTTGGCAATGCCACTTTAGTGCCGATCACTCAGAGGAGAGCTGGGCAGGCCGAGGTTTGGTTCCTCTCTCTCTGTCTCGCTGTAGACTGTCGAGAATGGAGGATTCCACCTCTCTAACTTGGAGATCTAACTCGCCGCAGTACAGTGTGTGTGTGCGTGTTGCTACCAGCAACAAATGCACACAAACACCAACCTACCTGGCTGCTGTGTGACTTTACTCAGCCTGCGTCCACCAAGCAGCCTATCATATTAGATTATCCCTCCATGAATGCCGCAATAACTCATTTGCCAATGAGCGAGGGGCGTTCTGGCCTAAATTAGCCGTGACTTGCTTTTCAAAAGGGTCACAAACGGCCTGAAGCTGCACAACAACGAGAAGGTGGTGTTGAGCTGGATGGATGCGTTGCCATGGCGCCGGCTATAGCATCGACTGCGTGAGCAATCAGCACCTCGTTGTCATGCTAACTTTGAGTTTCTAGCAGCGATTAAATAAATCCTACACATCGCGCTGGATAAGCGGTACGACGGGCTCATGCGTGTGCTTTGTTCCATTGTGAGCACGTGACCGCAGTGCATGTGTGAGTATTACCTTCGCACGTGGGTCGGCGGCTTTGTCATTCCCCTTCACTTTGAACCCCCCCTGTCACTGGAATTACTGGAGAGGCTTGTCTGTCCATCAGGGAGCGCGGCGTCGCACTGACAGCCTGTTTCCCTCGCAGCTCGGGGGGGGGGAATTGTCATCGAATGCTGAAACTAAAGTAGAGGGATTTCCATGTGTCCCAGTTGTCATTTTGCTGAGTTAATAAGTCAGACACTCTGGGCTTGAAGAGTAGTTATTAGTTGCTACAGGGAACCTGCCCGAGGATTTAGGTGAGAGAAAGAAGTGCCGGCTTCTGGTCTGAAGAAGAAAACATGTCAGATCATTCAAGAAGACAAGTAAAAAGGGTAGAACCTATCGCTCTTTCTTTACTAGTAAACAGCCTATTAATCTATCAGGCCTTCATATCACTTTAAAAATTATACAATCCTCGTTGCCCCTCGTGAAAGGAAAATTATTGCCTCTCATTTGTGGTCCATATGAAAACCGTTGGTACCTTTTTGTGACCAAGGGGACCGAAAAGGGACCCTGACATGATGCAGGAATGAGGCTGCCTGTCTTTGTATCCGTCTTTCCAGGGTTGGAGAGAGAGATTTCTGTTGCAGACTGTAAACATGAGGTCAGCTGTTTCGTGCTTTCAGCCCGGGACAGAAAGGACCCGTCTGCTTGTGGATTCCACTCACACTCAGACGCCAGCGGTCCTCTGCGGGCCGAGGCTCACATCTGGCAGGTGCTTGTTTATGAGAGCAGTTAACACTGGATCACAGAGGCTTAATGGCGAAACACACACACACACACACACACGCGCGCAGAGGCTCAGATAAACAAAAGACACAACACACACACACACTCGCACCAACGCCACTGTCTGGAGTTGTTTGTCCCTTTATAGCTGTGCAATGCTCTGTAAACATCTAACGCGGCCTCTCCAGGATCTCGTGAATATACCTCGGGATACATTTTAGTCAGCGGTAAAACATTACGGATATTTATGAATTCACAAATCGTCATAATGTGTGATCTGTTCCAGTGGGAGTGAAATGAGTCACAGGTTGATCAAAATGACCCGTTACTGTAAGTTCCTATTAGCAGCTGCTTGCCTGAGCGATTAAATTAGTACTTGAATTCAGTTTCAACACGTTACTTTGAGCTAAACGAGACAAAGGATGCTAAAATTGGGGAGATTTCTTTTAGTTTAAGCCATTGGCTTTTTAGATATTAGACCAGTATCACTAAATGCATTATTGTGAATCCGTGCATGTCATTTTATTTTAATATATATATCCCAGATCTTGAGAAATGTTGTAAAAATAAACCTCCCCAGCAAAGATGACAACAGGTTTACTGGGGATGCTAAGAAAAAAAGAAACCTTATATTATGAACCTGTGCACACACACACACACACACACACACACAGAGCTACTTGACCGTGAAACCCGCTTGATGTGGGACAGCCCATCTCCTACAGCTCACACCGCGCTGACAGGCTCATTACGGCGGAGCCACAGCGGAGACCTTGGTGTGACACAGCCAAAGTCATCCGGCCGGCTCTCCGTCCCACGCACTCAGAGCCCCCCCACCGGCATCCAACGCGCCCTCCATCAGGCACCGGGGGCTTCGTTAATGAGCCTTTTGTCAAGCATTCAGATGTGTTTTGGTCCACTGTGGCTGAATTTTTGCCCTGAAACAAAAGAAATAATAATTTGATAATCAAATGAGGGAAGATGCTTCGGTTTACTTCGTATTCTGGGACCGATTGTCAAAAATCGGTCTCACGTGCGGAAAGGAACTGAGGCCGAATGGTTTAAGTCATCCATCACACAACTATAAGATGGCATCAGTGCGCCGAAAGGAGAGAGATACCTCAAAGAATGTGTCACATCGGCTGCGTTGTATTAGCATATCACTTTGTTTGGGGATTCACTGGCACGGTGGCGCAGATCACAGAAGCCGACTACCGCTGCAGGGGATTAGCCATAAATCCCCTTCATGACTCGTGACCGCATGACGTCTCCTCTCCCTTTGAATCTCTCACCCACCTGCTTTTCACTTGGCTTCGTGCTTCCTCTCCTCCTCCCACCTCGGCCTCTGGGTCCCCCCCCGCACCCTCCCGGCATGCAAAGCAAATGCACTGCTCTCTAATCGGCAACGTGATGATGCTGCAGTCCACTCATCGCACCTGCCTAATTAATACTACAGCGGCCCCCTGCTGCTCCCTTCTAACTCTCACACACATCCACACACACACACACACACGTGACCACGGGAGGGGTGAGTTCATATCAAGCGCCTTCACAGACGGGTAAAAAGTCAATCAGGGGAAAGGAGCCAAACGAGGAGACACGCTGGGAGCAGGAAGAGAAGAAGAGACGCTGTGGTTTTATTTTAATGAACAAAGGGTCAAAACAAAACTTAAGCGTAGGTGGTAAAGAGGAAACGGCTGGACGCGTGATGTGAGGAACGTGGCTTTAGCCGAGAGTGCAACGCCGAAAAGAGGCGGGACAAACCACAAGGACAAAGGGGATTTCAAAATAAAACAAAACCACGAGGACACAGGGGATTTCAAAGTAAAACAGGTGAAAAATAAAATTGGAAGCAAGCCTGTGACAGCTGTTCATAATTAGCATGACGTGAATCATGGGTTGGGATAGTTGTGGGATGATTTGTGTCGTCTAACAGGACTTACCTATTTATAGTGTTGCTGCCTTATACGATGTGCAAATAAGTTGCATCTCACTATTAGAGGACTGACAACCAATCCAATCCACTCGGGAGGTACGGAGATGAAATGCCACCATAATCTCCTCATTTTGTCTCATCTCTCTCTGTCTCCAGGCTCTTTGTGAGCTGTGGGGCGAGGTTGAACCAAACAGATCCGTTGGCAGCGTCTCCCCCTCAACCCTCCGTAGGCAGGGTGTGTTTCTCGGGTCTTTTTGGGTCACATCATCCGCTGCATCTTGCCGGTCCTGAGGCGCGACGGAAGTCTTGTGTGCAACGCTTCTTCTGTGAAGCAGTAATTATTTCCTCTCGCCTCTTTCGTGTCCTCGTAGCAAAGCTTCTTTCCTCTTGTACCCTTTACAGAATGCTGTCGACAACAGCTTTTTTCCAAAGGTTCACTTTGATTTTCCGTCGTTGCAGCTGTTTTGTTCCACTTCCTGTCCTCTGCAGTCTGATGGCTTTTGTAAAGTATGATGCATTGCTGCTGGAGATCCAAATCAATAAGTATAAAGGTGGGTTTCACTGTAATCTATTCTTCTTGTTCGTCTCGTCGCAGGAGAGGTGGTTGATTGCTCCGAATCAAAAGCTGACACAAGGCACTCGATGTTCTCAACATCAACTCACATTTGTCCCTTTTTTAGCAAAAGGAAAAACCAGTCACAGTCGCTGTCTGAAGGGCGGAATTATTCTGGACAGAAGAAGAGACCTTCCAGTTCTTGTCACGTGCTTCAAGGTCTTGCCTGCATTTTGACATGGGAGTTTTCTTTAAAGCACATTGTTCTCTTTTCAAAACAATTAATGAAGTGGTCGGAAATATCTTTCAATTGCTTCTTACAGGCCTGTGAGGAACTTTAAATGCTTATGAAACGTCTCAATTGAGTAATGATGCATTTATGTGACCTACAGAAGATGGCCTTTTGCTTAATAGTCTCAATGCTTATTATCCAAGCCAATGGCTCACATTGTGTAGCAGAAGCAGCGAAAATCACTCAAAACTCAAAGATTACAAGTCATTTTTAGCTGACGCTTTTATCCAAAGCGACTTACATTACGCTTAAAGCGTAATGTAAGTCGCTTTAAACCCATGGCTTTTACATTTTGCCCAGGGAGCAATTAGGGGTTAGGTGTCTTGCTCAGGGACACTTCGACTTGAGACATGGAGCAGCCGGGACTTGAACCTCCAACCTCCAACGACGACCCCAAACAGAAACGAACAAAGCGGCGCAGAGCATCTTTTAGGATGTCTGTCTTCTGAGGGAACCGCACGACTGGGAAACAGTACCGCCTCCGTCCACAGAGGGCGCCAGAATCACAGCCAAATAAGAATGATTACATTACATTACACGTCCTTTAGCTGACGCTGAAGCGACTTACAATCTGTGCATTTTAACCATAAGGATACAAACCCAGAAGAACAAGAGAGTGCAATTTCATCAAAACCATCATAATTCCTCTTACTAGCTTCCTATAAAGCATGCACAGTACATGACCTCACACTCATAGTGTTATAAAATAAGTTACAATCATTGTATTTTATTCTATTTTCGTGAAAGGATTCATCACGAATGCCTTCTGAGCCATTGTGAGCTTGAGGGTGTCAGGTCAGAGACCGGCTGCTGCGTGAAACTTAGCAGACGCGTTGAATTCCCTTTCATTACCTACAACTCAGTCGGGTGCAGCACAATGGAGCCACCCGGCCTCATTTCAGATAGGACTCCACGTCCCATCTCGGTTGGTCTTTCCGTTGAATACCTTTTATTCCCTTTTTCATGCCCAGGATATTCTCTACGCTTTTATCAAACACTTGCTTTTCACTCGTGTCCGTGAAAGCAGTCCTGCTTCAGTTGAGGGTTCACTGGGAGGATACCAAGGACGCCGAAGGTCATCACTTTAGGGGGGGAATGAAAGCAAATCACATTACGCTCTCTCTCTCCCGTTGTGCCTGACAGCTTTTCTTGCAGTGATCATCTGTTGTCTGAGATCCCATTTGCCAGATTACCCTTTCCTCTCGTTGGCAGTATACCATAATATACACAGTTATTATTAGAGGTGACGTGTTCACGGTCCTGATGTCACGTTGTTGTCGTTTTTTCTTTCTATTTATATGTTTAAAATTGTAATGTTGTAGACGAGAACGGTTATGAACAGTTGAAATGGAAACATGTTACATGCGATACCTGAGATACTGGAGGGATTTTGTTGGGATTATAACGTTTTTTATCAAGATTTTGACATCTATCTTTCTGGCTTAGAGAACGGTGGATGCCAAATCCTTAATCATCACTTTGTGGTAATAATCCTTTGAGAAATGGTAATTCCATGTAATATAATCCACTTCGGTGGCCCAAGGCTTTGTTTTGATTGAACTGAAAATCTTCCATATATCCTGCAGGTACTGGTGGTTTCAAACCGATAAGAAAGGCATATATGCAGTATACATTAAACACAAACTTTTTCATATGATTGATTGTATGCATCATAAGAATCTTGCCTCAGGCCAAGTTGCATACTACAGAAGATGCAACCACGCGTTAAAGAAACAACTTCAACCGTCAGGATAAACACATTGAGTGGTTCCATTAAGAGAGTTTGGCTTCTGATTTACCAGATTTAGCAACATGTTTGACAAGGTAATAAAATAATCTGTCCTTATTCAACTCTTTGCTCGCACCTGTCATCTTCTGAGAGCAGCCGTTGTTCGGTGCCAAACATCAGCAGCTTCTGCTTTGTGTCGGGAGCGTTGGCTTCGCCATCTACCGCTTTTAGCGTAGAACATTTCTCCCCCTCTAAATATAATTAGCTTGCTGTGTGTGTGTGTGTGTGTGTGTGTGAGAGAAGCTTACAGGTGCTCGGTTTAAGCAGCCTCTTCCTATTTGTGTGTTTTTAAATTTAGCTAATTGTGCTTAATTGAAAATTAATTAAATTAAAAAATGGTGAAAAATGAATGAAGGTGATTTTCTTTTATTCTGTTGAAAAGAAGAAAAACCTGTATATGTGTTGTATCAGTGCTAGAAATATGCAAGCTGTTGTGACACTGTTGTTATCATAGTTTTATGATTCACTTAATGTTCTATCAATGAAGTTGAATAATTTTAAACGAATATCTCCGCTCACCTTCAAATACTTACACCGTAGATCTGATTAATATCTAATGGAATATCATCATTGAAATTGCTGATGTTTCCTCTGAGGAACGGCACATCGTCCCAGCTGCGAAACTACATTTAGTCGTGTAAGAGTTTAAATCCCAGCTGCAACATCTGGGAGATGAAGTGGCTTCCAGTTTCTGGGGTTGGAACAGACTTAAAAGTCCTTTGTGAAGTATTATCCTTGCCCAGTGCCTTCTTGGCTGCGTCCTCTAACGGGATCAGCAGCATGCAAGTGACACTTTCACAGCGAGAAAATATTTCCGAAGGGACGCAGCGTAATCCGAAACAGACGCCAAACAGGGCGAGTGTAATTATCTGATTAGCCTGACGGACTTTCCCGCTGCTTCATTTTATCCGAAGGTCAAAGTGTTTTGTGCACGACCTCCTGCATGAATCTACTTCTGGCATCTTTTTGCTGACGTCATGAGGCGATAAAGCTGTTTTTGCCCCCTTCAGCTTCTGCTAAAGCGGGTTTTTCCACCAGGATCGAAAGCACGGGCCTGCTTCTATAGGCTGATCGCCGTGGCGACGGCACGTGAAACCGCCCGTTTCGGCCTGGTTGGAATCAATGAATTCATTGTTTTTTTTCTTAACGTGGCCTTGCACAACTTCAGCCAAAGTGTTCCGATGTGTGAGGGAGTGGACCGGACCGCTCGGTGGAAACAAAGCCAACTAATGTGTCACTCCAAAACTCTGGCCGTTGATCTGTTGCTGTAACAAATAGAACTCGCTCTGAGAGGCTTTGCACCAGATTTTGGAAGCGACTGTGGGATTTGCTCCTTTCTGGCCAAAAACACATGAGCGAGGTCAGCGACGGATGTTTGGCAACATCAGCCGGCTCAGAGGCGTTGTTCCAATTCATCTCAGAGGAGTTGGGTGTGTTTGAGGTCGGGACTCTGCAGAGAAGTTTCAGTTGTTCTACAACCAACCTGCACATCTACAGGTTTGACATGTTGATCAGCAGTGGAAAAAAAAAAAGTGGAAAGAAATGTTAAATCTTCCAAATGTCATCTTAAATCAGGATTGTTCTCCGCGATTCAATCTGCAGCGGGCATTTCCACTTGTGGGCAAAAAACTGCTAATTTAATTGATTTTAAGTGGCGCCACCTTTGACTTTCAGATGCATGAAGATATGTTTTCCTGAACAGAGCGCGCAATCAAAGCGAGTTAAAAGGCAGCCAATTATTAAGCGGAGATAAGTCGTCCATGTGATAAAGTGTTGATATTCACAAGGTAGAGAAAGTGAGACACACGAGTGGAGAAAGAAGAACAGATAAGGGCTCGGATTGAAGTGCTATCTCACCGTTAACGGTATTTAAAGTCTCCATCGCGATCGCGGCGTAAGACAGAGGAATGTATTCCTAGAGCGTGACATGATAGTCTCCCACATTATGACAGCACAGCTGAAGTGTGCAGGCGCAGCATTCCAGTTCTATTTAATTCTTGGCCGTCAAATGTGCAAAAGACAGGTGAGTGGAAGACAATAAGTAATGCATGGGGCTCCAAATGTCCTGTCTCAGTTGTCCCAACACAGCGGGCGATGTGTAGGAACGTGGAGCTTCTGGAGGGAAAAGAAAGGGGAACTGATGCAAAATATGAAGATACATGTGTTTGTTTAAATTGTTGGATCAGAGGCCGGCCCAGTGAAGTGAATTATTGAGCTTCGTCCTGCTCTCTGCTGAAAGGGTGAAGGGTTGGAGGGGAGGTTCCACGCGGTGACACGTGGGAAAGGATTGCTTTAAAAAGAACATGTTCTTCTTCATTTAAAAGACAACTCCAGTGATTAGAGCTCCACAGAGTCCATTTGCATGAATTATAACCATAAGTAGAGCAGGACACGTGCAGCATCCTCGGCTGCAAATGTCTCCCCTCTTGTTTGCTAGACGGAGAGCTTCAAGAAGTCCTTCAGTCTGAAATTAATATTCTGGCTTCACAGTGACCTAATAAATGGTGTGAGATTGCTTTTACAATATGTGAGTCGGAGTGCTTGTTGACTGACCTCTGATGAATGAATGATGTTTTCACTATAGCTCAGAATACTCAATACTGCCAATGTAACATCTGCAATCATTGGTTGCTTACATTCAGGATGAACCACTACAATCTGCATTATAGGCTTCGTGTTGCAGCCGTCAGCCTAAAAGCATAAAATGTGCCCAGAATAATCATTTTAAACACATTCATATGGCAGGAATGTCCACCAACAAAAGAATGTCAGGGCGTCGCTGCCGCTCCAAACACTTTGTTGCTCCTCAGCCTGTTTTCGTCTCTTTGCCGGTTACGCAGTAGATGACATTTTAAAAACAGAGCTTGGCCGTAGTTTGACGGTTCTTCAGTCTTACTCAAATACACCTTTTTTGTATGAGTTCCTGGTCGTCGATCCTTCCAGTTTTCCTTTAATGAATGCTCATGAATTGTTCATTACAGTCCTACTTTATATCTACTGCATTTATTTGAGTGTGTATAACGTGGGCAGAGCTCTATGTCTGTTTGCCTTCAATGCATCCTGTTAGATGGTGTTGCTCATCCGCCTCACACACACATGGACACGTTAAGAGAGCCGGCTCTCCATTTATCTTTGTGTGAAATACCAACACATGGGCAATATTTGCTTTAAACACACAAAACAACACACACACACACACACTGTTTAACACCCTACCTGCCTCTCAGAAACGCTCTTTCATAAGAGGAGAGTTCCCTGGATACCCGGCGAAGGCTTGGATTCCATTCCATCACGCTGTCCTATCAAGAAAAAGAGGAATGAATGGAAGCACACGCGCATGAGAGATATATAATGTCATCAAAGTAGAGAAGTAATCATCTCAGGCCTCCTTTGAAGTCGGGGCTGTCAGTTGTGTTTGGTGGTCCGCCCGATCTGATTAAACAAAACCTCCGCGCAGCCCAGCAGACATATTGGATGACATTTGCATTTGATACATGAAAGTATATGACTCCATTCAGTGTCCACGGGGGCAACGATGTTTCAAACATTCATTGCTGTATCTGGGATTAAAAAGCTATTTATGAATTAAACAATTACATTTCGACTCTTTCCGTTCTCTTTTCCATCGTGGCATCCGTGACGTGTGAATGGAGCAGCGATGATACCCGTTCAACCATGGAACCGCTGCCTTAAATTAACTCCCCCTGTTTGGTTCATTGACTCGCGCAGTGTCTCGTTGTGAATGATTACACCCGCTTCTATGAATCCTGTGTGAATGTTTCCCTTGAGTTGATCCATGTTTGCCTTCTTCTTTTGCCGACTGCATTCATTTTCATTAGTTTTTCCACTAATTCATTACACGAGCTGAGAATAATGACGAATTAGCCAGATTTCAATGCAATGTTTCTGGCTTTTGATAGATTCCAAGTGAGGTTCTGAATGCATGGACTATTGCCATTTAAAAGAACAGTAACTGTCTCTCTCTCTTTCTCTCTGTACCTTCTGATCAGATTTCTTTTGACAGAAACAACACTATTTCCTGTTATTTGTTGGGCCACTTGAAGCGTGTCGGCCTTTCTGCTCCAAAAAGAATTTCACGGGGAGAAAATAACCCGCGATGTGAAGATCATTGAACCGACCTGTCACAGTCTGACCGATGCGCGATGGCACACTTTCTTTGAATAGACCAGTGAGCCTCACGTAGCTCTGTGGCTGCACACTATTGAATCGGTCCACATGGCCGCCCTGCGAAGGAGAGAGGATCCGTAATATTGTGTTTGATGGTTTGACACAGCAAATTGTCTCTGGAATCATATCTTTAGTATCCGAGGGGGGAATCAGCGGACATGATGAATGGCTCCCGTCTCGTTCCAACCCGAGGAGATCAGTAGAACCATTTGGTTTCATAGAAGAACATTTCAGAAATCCATCTTCATTTGCCAGTTTTCCGTCCCTCTGGATTGGACAAATACAGGAAATAACCGAGCTTACGCATTGTCTGTTGTGATATTTGGAGAACGGGTGTCCCACAATGTCCACTGATTGAACTTCTGTCAGCCTCACTTGACGTAACCTTTGATTACGTCCCCTTCATGCAGCAAGATCAAAAATCGTACAGATCTGTTTATTTTTTTGCAGCTTAAACACAGTTTGAAATCCTGCCGTCACAAAGAAAGTGTGAATGTTAATCCATAAGTGCTGTAAAAAAGAGACACTCACCTCAACTTCAGGACTCTTTGTCGCCCGTTTAAGAAATCTGGAGTTTGTTGGCTTCCCTTTTTTGTGTTTTCTGTTTTTATTTGAACTTAAAAGTTAAGTTGGCCCCGCAGGAAAGAACACAGCGCATAAAATATAATGTCCTCCTGCATGCGGTACATGGAGAACTTCTGAACCGCTTAAATGGGATGTGAACGTTCCCTTCTGTTTTGCATATGCATGTGTGTCTTTGAGCACCAGCGCGTGTGTTTTCACGCTTCCCTTTGCAGGAATTCATCATCCTCCGGGCGGCATGTTTATATTCATCCCCTACTTGGTGCTGCTTTGTACATTTGCAAAAGATTCACACGTATGCACACACTCACTCACACCAACGCATGCGTGCACATGCAATCTCATCCTGTTTTCTTTTAATTAATGACTATGGTGCTAATTAGAAGGCATGCAACCCTCCAATACCCTCCGAATCACTTGTTCACT
Organism: Gasterosteus aculeatus; assembly: GCF_964276395.1. Lineage (NCBI taxonomy): Eukaryota > Metazoa > Chordata > Actinopteri > Perciformes > Gasterosteidae > Gasterosteus > Gasterosteus aculeatus. Next base: position 17,486,157 of record NC_135693.1, on the reverse strand, counting down.
CTTAGGTTCACTCCTCGAAGCCTCATGAAGCAACTCTCATGTGTTTTGATCTCGGCAAAAGAAGGAAGTTTGTGGGATGAAAAAAAAAGGTATTTACTGGACGGTCTGATCCTTAATGAAGTAGGAACTTACTGTGTTTTTGTGGCTCTTATGGCCTCACTCGACGAGGGGTTGTGTACATGCAGATGTGCAGAGTTGTGTGCTGTTTTTTGGGGAACGCCCTGATCACTGATCTATGCTGCTTCTCCCTTCGCCGGTCCCCTCTAATGAGCACGACTCACAGGCAGCGTCACCATGTCAAGCCTCTATTCTTTTAATTATCTTCTGCGTCTTGACTTGGTGCGACCAAGGTTGCGTCCTGTCGAGTTTTAGTCAGTCGAGGTCACGACAGCATGGCGGCATCTTAACCAATTTAGCACAGAGGAAAAGTTCCACGTGTGTGTTTCAAGTGACCTGCTGACATTAGACGCTGACGCGTGATTAGGAAGCTGGAGCCTGGACGCCGCGAAGCGACATCCAAAGCGCCGCGGCTGGAGTTCCGTACTCGGATCCTGTCTCTGTGCTAAGGCGGCAGGGCCTGTTTCGTTCTCCTGCTGCCGCACAACACATATATTTCATTTCACTTCTCACATATTTTCCATCCCACGTTGCAACAGTAAAATCGGAGAGCAACAAACTTGGAGGACGGGCGGCGACACGGACGCCGTGACGAATGATGGGAGTGTTGAGGCCTCTTTAACAGCGTGGTAAACATCATTACTGTCTGCCTTCATGGCCATGGAGTGTGATCGATGTGATTACAGAAGCTCCCGGAAGTAGAGCGAGGAGACCAAACAGATGTGCTGTTTTTAACACATACGTGATAAAAGTTGAAAGAAACTTTCGTTGTCACAGTAACCCGAGGGAATTGTTTGTGTTTAAAAGAAGTTCCCTCAGTTGGCTTTAATTTAAGAAACTGCAGTGAACGAATGTCAGTGTTCACATCCACCTGTAGTGCTAATCAGGTTTGTAAGAGCATAATTTACCCTCCCATACAGCACAGGGGAAACTAACCCAGTTAATGATGGAATGTCCTAATATTCCACAGCCAAGGTGAGCCGGCGTGCACCAAGGACACGGCACAGGTTTTGGCTTCTTACAGCAGAAACAGCGCGGATACAATATATTTCATTAACAATGACTCTGTACCAACCAGTGTCCCTGTGAGCATTATTTATTATTCTTGCTGTAGCGAAGGCCCAATTCTAATCGATTACGGTCGTCCTACCTGCACCGACCTATTCCAACCAGAGAGGGCGACCGTACAAACCATGTCAATCAACCCTTTGTCCATCATGGACATATCCAATGTTTTTCCTTGTTATGAAGAATATTGTACACAGACAAATATAGTGTTATACACATTAAATGACACATTCCCCCCCCACCCTCCCCGTGACCCTTGTGTGCAGGATAAGCGGTTTGACGATTGATTGATGGAAGTCAATAAAAAAAAAAAACTCGGTATCACTCGGTATCAAAGTTAAAGACTCTGATCGCACCAAACGTCTCCCCATGTTCTCTCCCCGGGTTCCCTCCCGGTGACGCGATGCGATTTTCGGCTGACCGGTGGCACGCAACGTCAAGTGAGCCTTTCCCGGCCTCCTGCAGCTCATTTAATAATTGAAAAATGGCTCAGCGTAGATGAGAGACAGAGAGCGAGTACTCTCTGCAGGGGGGCACAATCGTTGAAATGTCACAGTGCGTTCCTTCCCGAGCTTGATCTCCTCGTACGGCTCCGGTGGGTCGTCTGGGCGGACGTGTTCTCTCGGTCGGGCGCTTCAGGAGGCCGCGGCCGCTGGGACGTGCATATTTGCTCTGTGCTCTTAGCCTGTCAGAGCGAATGTAGATTAAGTCCAAAGTTGTCAATGAAACAAATCCAAGGGGATTAATGGGGAGAAAATGAGAAGAAAAAAACACACACAAATTGACCAAAGGACCAAAGTACTTTTCTGAAGTTTCGTTTTCTATTTCCATGTATTAGATTTTAGAGGGACAGAGAGAGACAGAACAGCACGTGAGGTACAAGTAGCGAAGATTGATGTCCACACTGAGACATCCAAACAGGCTTCACGCTGCATTCCTGAGGCGCTATGTCTCCGCACCGTGAGACGCATTCACACTTCTATGTGTTGATAAGGACATTTTCTGAGGAGGAGTCCGTGAACATTTCATGTTTCATCAGCAGCTTAGTGATCATTCCCCGACTCGCACCCTCATGAATGCGCCAATCAAATTCATATGTTGAGATGTCTTGAAAGCACCTTTCTTCAGAATCTCTTCCTCTTGGTGCCTTAAAAGGGGTTGACAACACAAGTTGGAAGTTCAGCTCCATCTCAACGCCGTTCCTACCCCTTGGTTTTTTGAATTTGTCTTTCTATGTGAGAATTTGTTATAACTAAGAAGGAAAGTCATTGAGCAAGACGCAGAGAAAGGTTACAGGGTCTCACCTAATGGGGATCGGGTGCTCTGCCGCAGCCTCAATTTGTGCTTTTTGCTGAAAAGAGAAATGTCTTCTCCTATTGCAGGTTTCCACCCTTACAAAACACCTCTCCATTAATTTATTCCCGTCAGTTTGCCTTTACACTTCTCTGGCGCCACACGGACTGAACCGTACCTGCTTTAGTCTCAACATGAGAAGGTGTAGTTTGTGGTTTAATGCAGAATTCTCTTTAAGTCGGAATTCCTTATTCTTGGGAACCAGATCGAACGTAAAAAGTAAATGTCTTCTTACTCCCTGCAATGCATTCTTGACTGGACTCTATTCCTTTTGTCAAAAGATCTGACCCGATTAAGTCCAAAGTTTTCACACGGTTTGTTCCTCTCGCTCTCTTTTCACCCATAGGTGTCGAGAAGGCTACCAAGGAATCCGCTGTGACCAGTTCCTGCCAAAGACCGACTCCATTCTGTCCGACCCAAGTAGGTTTCCACATATTTCACTTCATTGTTCCACCACGTTCCCCTTGAAACGTGCCGACGTTGTATTCTCCCGACGTGCATTTAGTCATGGCAGCAGCAACGCAGTCACATGTCCTTCTCTTACTCTCACAAATCCTGCAGCACGTCACCGTCTGGTGATGATGAGGAGCTAAACCTCCTCTGCGCATTGTGCACCTACGTGCTCATTATCTCTTGTACCATTGGGTTGTTCTGCAGTGCTGCAGTCGCCACATCACTGCTGCTTTTGGGGGGCGTATTTGAGATACAATGCTATTATATGCATCGATGCACACAATGTCGAAAAAGAACAAGTATTCCTTAACTAACTCTGACAATGCTGTTAACCGAGATCCTTCGTTTGATACTGGTTAAAACATTGAAGCAAGCTGTGATGTTTCCAGCAGTTTGTTTAGGTAAGCGTAATGTCTTTACCGCACCTTTCACTTTTTCGAATCTGTCCTTATGCAAAATGTGCGACCTTTTGAGTGGTGTGGCAGGACAAAAGCTTATTCTACCAACAAGGTTCTCTAATAAAAAAGGAGGGTCCAATTCTTTTGGGGATTTTTACCTCGTATTGGTCCAATGTAAAAAAAAACTAAACTGTTAATATTCAGAAATTCTAATTTCTCATTATGAGTATGCCCTACTGCCCAAAGGAGAATGTGCCATTAATGAGACATGTCGATGAAATGCGGCAAATGCAACAACACTGTTATCACTTATCGCTCAAGTTAATATACTTTACTTTCCAGATCATTAATTAAGTCTCCGTAATGAGGTTTTTAAATCCATGCGAGTATTGGGGTAATTGTCCCTGTTAAAACAGCGTTGGCGTTCACTGAAGTGACGTCCGTCGCTGTGTTTGTACACGAACCCGCTGACCTGAACGCAGTGCGAGCTGAGATCCTTTGCATTCCTCACCACTAACGCAGTTTGTCAAGCGTCTGGACGAAAAAACGCTGCTGATTGCGTTGCTGCTTAATCCGTTGATCGCTGTGAGGACGCCTTGAACATTAGAACCACTGGGGAGTTTTTTCATGTTTCTGTGGACAGTCAAGGAGCTCCATTAAAAAGATGTAATCTGCATTACATCTTCTTTTGATGGATCCTATTTGTATGACTATGAGCAACGCTTTATTTTGACGGGTGGAATAGTTTCAGATTGTGAGAAAGGTTTTTATAAAAGACTCAGACTATACGGTGCCATTTCAAGTGGAAATGAAGCAACTGTTCTATGAGTTAATTTAAATTGAATACATACTCGAGATAATGTTAAAATGTGTTTTATCAGGCGAGCACATACAAGTCAACATTTCTGAAGATAAAGGATTCTTTAATAAACAACAAGGAACAGCTTTTGGAAATCCAGGAAATCATCATTCCTTCCTGTGAACCTCCTTTGAAATTATTATTAAGTAATCTGCATTAAACATGTGGTGCAAAGACGCATTCATCACTCATTTCACCCGTCAAGCCTTGCTGCAGGGGAGGGAGGGGGGGGGGGTCTAATACTTCAAATTGGTTTTCTTGCCAGTTATTGATTGTTGATCTATTAATCGGCGACTCTCTTATTAATATGACGAGGCTGCGAGTTACAATCCCAGACTGATCCTCTAACATCATTCTGGGTTTGTTCCCTAATTCAATGATTTTCATCTATTCATAGCAAAGTTCAATAACTGTTCAAAATCTCTATCCGATTCCGTGTCCTGACATTAAGAATTGATCGGCGCGCTTTCAGGGCATCGGCCTCGCTGGCTTCCGTCCTTCTCTCGACAGCCTTTTTCATTTCTATCAAATTCCCGTTTTTTCTTTACTACAGAACTCAATGTTGCACGGCTCTACTTTTCAGTAACACCGCCTTTTTCTTTCTTCCCTTTTTTCCTCCATTTTGTTAATGCGGCTTCAAACAGTTGGTAAGTGCAATGTCGTTAAAGGAAGAGAGGAAGCGCGTGGCCTCCCTCTTCTTTCCTCGAACCCCTCAGACTACGTCGTCCCGGCATCACTCCTTGACTCATGAAATCCTAATTTCCTGAGCTACCTTTGTGTGTCGAGCTCGATAACTCGCATCAGTGTTGACATCTCGACCCCCCCCCCCCCCACCCCTCCAAACGTCCCCCCGAACGTCCCTCCAGACGTCCCACCTCTCGCAACCCATCTGTCTTTGGCTAACCTCGCATCACCCCCCCCCCCCCACCTACAGTCCTCCGTCCAACCTGGCTGGTAAGACAAAGAGCCACTGCCCTTCTGCCCTCCGACGGGCCAGTGAAGTACAAAATGGTCAGAACACTAATGTGAAAAAACGTTATTGATTCTGCTGGCTAACGCTGTTCCAACCGTGTTCAACCGGATCGAAGAATGAAATGAGCAACTTTAGGTCTGCACATATTAGCTTTCAAGACAAAGAAAGGTGGATGAGGTGCACATCCAACCCGTCTTGGGTGCAAACAGTGGCGTTCAAAGAAGAAAGAAGAGGTTGTCGATAAGCCGAGTGTTATAAGCCTCTGAAGTCTGTTTTCGCTACACAAATGGCGTGAGGGCGTCAAAAGATCTTGCCGCTGGCAAGGACGGTGAAGAGCTTTTTATTTTATTAATGTAGTTCATGAAATTGTATATTTATGGGTCCCACTGACACAAACTGTCCCTTTCTTTTCGGGCACCGCATTACGTGAAATATATGGATCCATAGATTGCCTTAAGGGACCATTTGACAGACTCACATGATACCGAACGGAAGATTTTAAAACTCTTCCTTCCAGCAGGAGCACAGAATCCCAGCGGTTGCACGTGTTCCACCGACGAGCCGTGTTTAGTTCTCAGAAAGCCCAGAAGGCTCACACGCTTCCTCACCTCACTCGCTTGATGGGACGTGTTCGAGATCAAAGGGCTTTTTTTTTAGCAGGTTTCCCCTGAATCTGTCAAAGAGCAGCAGAGGTTTTTTATACTGTACCTCAAATCTTCTTTTATTGCAGAAGAAACAGAATTCAAGTTTCTTTTGTTGTTGAGGCATCGTTTGTTGTTTCGTCTCGGAGGTTGCTGATTGGCAGCGCGCATTCTGAGGAACTTTTTGCAGCATCCTGGAGACTAGACTCTACATGTATTCTCAGATTTCCTACTATTAATCTCCTTCTCCTGCTTCCATCATCTGCACAGCGCTTCTGTAAATCAAAAAGCAGATTCAAACCCGTCGGAAAATCAACCCACTTTCACCTGGAGTACAGGACATGCATCATACCACATGGATTGTGTCATTAAAGCTCCACCGAGCAAGTGATTTGCGTTTTGTTTCTCCAAATGCAAATACTGTCATTGCTGCTTGAGCTTTGAAAAGATGCTCACGCTATTCAGTTAAGAACAAGGGGATCCGCGGTATGAATGAACGCAGGGTGAACTAAGTGTCCTTGGGGGAAAACGGTCACAACTGTGTATTTGGCGCAGAAAATTCGGGACTCATAAAACACCACACGCATAACAATTCATTCCGTGCCGTTTATCCCTTTCTTTAAAGGTCACGAGGAAACCGGCTCAGAAGCATCATGTGGGCGTTTAGGAACAAACATTGATATTGCTATTCTGGAATTAGCGCCGTGAATGCTTTGCTGTTGCTAAAGTGTCTTTTTTGCCAGTTGCACTCGACATCGGCAGATGTTCTACAAATCTTACAGATAAGAGATTTAAGCAGTTTATATATTTTCAGCTATGCCGGCGCGTTCCTCTAAGTGCACGTTTGTGTGCGTGTCAGGGTGTGTGTGTGTTGTTTTTTCGGTGCTCTACTTCTCTACTTCTCTGCATGGTTGCATCTCCGTCCTGACATCCCAACACAGCGTTGGGAGGTGAGGAGAAGCATCTCGGGGGGGACATCCGGTTGCATTCACACCACCTGAAAGACAGGGAGGGGAAAAAAGCCGGATTAATGCTCTGAAGTACTCGACGTCTCTGACATCAGCCGTGGTATCAGCGCTCCTTCTCACACTGGCTTATTGTGGCAAGGCAAATCCAACCGACTAGGGTGGGGATAAAGACCTGTCGAGTCTGGCTCCTGCAATAGCAAAGCCAGAGGGGGTCTATGATGTGAAAGATATGCGTCTCTTTAAAGCCTAACATTCACCAGGAGCAACTTTTAAAACCTTTTAAATCCCCTATCAGGATTTGGTTTTTGCACTTTATTATGTTGGAAACAACTTTTCTATTGCATGAAGCTCTCGCTGCAGAGACACAGGCTGCTTATTTTTATTGGCAAGTGTCCACTGTGAAGACAATCCACAAAAAACAACAAAAGATGATTCTCTTTAACGGCAGGTCCCTTTAGAACCAGATGAAAATATGAAGAGTTTTCATCATCTCATCTCTCAATTAACGTCGTGCATTTGTTTGGGGCGAGACGCTGCACTGGGGGGGAAGTAGTAACATAACCCACGAGTTGCAGGTTAAACTTGAATTATTCAGACTATAATTAAGTACAGATTGCAAGTGTGAATTTGATTGGAAGCAGTGCGATAATCCATGCTGCGCAAAGCACACTTGAGCTGCTTAGTTAATTTATTGAACTAGGCTAAATGATGCTAACATGCTAGCAGAAGCAGACACACGCTCCCCTCGCTGTTGCTGCTTTTACTGTTACTTTTCCTTCCAATGCGACTCTCGCTCACGGCAGGACGAATTAACTGTTAAAAGGGTTGGATCTTCCCTGCGCTGGAGCCAGTCCGATCAGCCGGGCCGCATGCCGAGGTGGACTGACTCGCATTGATTTTTGAATCTGGGTGAGGTGTGGACAGCGTGTAGGAACACGCCGGACCGTTCATTAATCAATAGTCTCTCATCATCTTCTCCCCACAAGCGGCCTCCTCTCTCTAGGATGAGAGCTGAAGCACCTGCTGGAATGAGTTAAGTTCCGGTTGATGTTGCTTTAAAAGGACTTTTCTTAAAAAAATAATTCATGCTGATTTATAACGTTTGCACGTGTTCACCCGCGAGAGCTGGAGAAGTGTGCAGGCCGAAATGTGGCTGTTGATGGCGGCAGTAGCTTCTGGCTAAATCTCAGCCTGAGCCCCGAGGTCACACGCGGCCCCGCGTTGCTGCTTGCTGCATAACAAAGCGACCCCCTGCGCAGGTAGACCAGGTGATGCGGGACTGTTGCCCAGGGAGATTTCATATTCGCACCATGACTTCATCCCATTTCCACTTTGTTGCGGTTCAAACGTTAAAACTCTGGCCAAGAGTGTGCCGTCTTTGGAGTGACAAGAGGTTCCTGGGATCTTTGTTGTTTGGAGCACTTTTCCTGTCTGCCAAGCCGTTTCCCGCTCCTCTTTCCCAAAGTGGGAGTGCGCCTCACAGCCGGCCCTCGCAGGTGCACCGCAGGGCGTCGACGCCCCCTCTCCCGTCAGCTTCCCCTGACGCGCCCGTGTACCGGCGGCGACCCCGAACACGTAGCATGCCGCTGTGTGGATTCCCCCGTAGTATTACCATCCTCTCAGTTTCACTTTTATTCCACGCAATTGAATCAAGTTAAATGAATGAAGAATTAATGAAGTCCTGGAAATATTGGACGTGAAGTCAATCAGGTGCATTGTGCTTCGTGGCCAGCATTAGCCCAGTCAAATAATGGCTGACCCTCTCCATCGCACTTGCCTCTGCCGACAACGACCCGCACCCATTCTGCATTCAATGAGGAAACAAACCCACATGGGGATGCATTGTCCTCCTAAATGATATCCCTCCCTCTGCGAGGAAAATCAGAGGCAAGCGCAAAATTGACTATTGCAGCGGAGCTTAATGGATGCTGATTGCTGAGGCCAATTTACCTCCAGCCCGTCTGCTGCGAGGGGTGGGGGGGGGACGGGCGGCGAGCAATCACAAGGAGGGGAGGAGGGGAGGGAAGGAGGGGAAGGGGAGAAGCGAACGGAATCTCATATTGATTGCGGCAATTCATCCGGCGAGCGAAATATTTACACGGGCGAATAGCAGACGTTTTTGGATTGAATATCAAAAAAAGCGATATCTCTGTTGTTTGCTCCAGACATTGTTTTCCCGCACGTGTCCTCCGGCGTCGCCACCAAGCGTCCGACGTTTGGCCCGGTGGCGGTGAGGGATGCGTCCTGTCGGCTGGTGCTTAGTGGGGAACATGGCAGCGAGATGCAGATCATCCCGGAGGAGTGCAGGCCGGCGCCCAGCCTCCAGTCACGGGTCATTAGTAACTGGGTGGGATCGGGGGGGCGATTCTCTTCTCTCTTTGTCTTCTTTTTTCTCCACTTGCTGCCTCCAGGTTGACTCGTATTTACCTTTTTTTCCCATTTGTTAAATATCAAGGGAGCTTTAAGGTTCTAAACCAAAGCTCTGATTATTCAAAGCGCAGCGTGCAAACATATTCTACTGGATGCTCATGAAGTATTTTTAATGGCAGCAAGTGTTTGTTTTAGTAATTATTTGCATTTGCCGTTATTGTAACTTGCAATGCAAATGCATTATTCAAGAAGCCAGTTTGTGATTAGAATATTTAATGCTTTGGAGAGACGATTCATCATAGAAAATGTTCTAGACAAAGTGAAAATTATGTAAATGTATCTCACAAAAAAGACTAAATTTTTACCCAATGCTCAGGGACTTTCTGCTGCAGATGTGACAATTAAAATGTGTTTATTGCCAAAAGCCGTTCTCTCCTCCTTCACTCCTTAACAGTATTACTCTTATTACAGATTGCAATAACAGCTCATAAGCGGAAAACTGATTAAGAAGGTTGTTTTTGTCAATCATACGCGTACTATTTTTAACTAAGTGATGAGAGCAGATGATGAACTTTGCCTCTCTGCTGTAATTACTTCTTATGAGAATAACCTTGGTACAAATCTTCAGTGTGGTTGGAAAGCAGGACGATCATCAGAAGTAAAAGCAAACACATCTCTGTCATGGTTTAGTTTATTCATTCCTTTGTTTTTTGGGGGGCCGAGGTCGTAGTATATCAGTCAGTCAAGTTAATTCAAACTATATCATTAAATCAATAGAACACAGCTATACAATATATTCAATGCTCTATAAGATCACGTGACAATACGGCTTGTTTTCCCCCAAAACGGATGTGCAGTCCTGTTGGGTGTCGGGCGTTAAGTCAATGTTTAGCATTCACCGCGCGTAAACATCGTACTAGCGAGGTGCAGCTTGGTACCTGGTGCCGTAGCTCGGCACAGAACAAGGCTCATCACCAGGACGACCTGCGAGTCCAGCGCGCAAAACACGCGCTGGGATTTGTTTGTCTCGCTGGCTGTGATGAGAGGGAACAATCGCAGCCAAAATGCGTGATGTCATAGAAGCTTTTAGCCAGGCGGCCAGCGACAAAACGAGCTACAAAGGCGTCCAACTCCAAGTTTTCAAATGCTGGCGATGTGATCTCCATGGAAGTCTGAACCAATATGTGAACTGCACGAGAAAATTGTATTGTCTGATTTTAAAAAGGTACATAATCTGGGAAATATATTGAAGAAATATCATGTATCGAAAAGTATGACATCACATCTTTTAATCAGTATATTAAATCACATTTATGTTTAATGAATTACATTTTATTTCTGAATCATTGCAACAGAATTAAGTAAAATAATAATCACAGTTTTGATCAAATGAAAAGCTTTGAAATTGCTTTAATTCAGCAACTTCTGCCAACAAATCAGGTTGTTGCTGCCTTGCGTCATTTGATTTGAAGTCTAATTTATTCCGTTGCCTTTTCTTTAGTGTGAACGCTTTTGATTCAGTCACGTGTGTGTGTGTGTGTGTGTCTTTTTGAGTGTGTGTGTGTGAGTGTGTGTGTGTGCGTGTGAAAGCTCACAGCTTTAGCAATTTAAGCGACTGTCTCACCTAATGACAGCCCTCTCAATACGAGCCGCGGTGAGTTTAACGATGGTGACAACGCGGCGGCGAGCGTGCTAATGGCCAGCGGACCTCTGCGATGGAGACGTCGGATGAGAGTGCGGCCGTGCAGCAAAATGGCTCAAAATTACCTCGTCCAAATGGCTTATTAATGCTTCTTTTCTAAAGCTCCTTCAGCTGACAACGGGGGATAGTGTCGGTGTCCATCAATAGGAGGTGTTTCAGTGCCGTCCCTTCAAATCTTCTGAGTAAAGAGAGGAGCGTCTTGTCATGTGATTTAGTCCCTCGGCCTCTTTTCTTTACACTCTCCTCATCTCTTAATGCTTGTCACTGTCTATTCAGTCTCATGTGTCTTTAATTGTGGTGATTCATCTATTATTGGTGGTATTACTGGTGTGCGAAAGCTTGGATCATCTATTTGTGAGAATAGAATTGTGAAGGAATGTATTCATGAAGGACTATTTCATTTATCAGTCTGTATTTTTAGATTCATCTTAAAGAAGTCTTATTGTTTTCTGATTTATATATATTTATTGTTTTCATTTTCTTCTTTTTTTGTAAACTGGAAAATATTTGATTTTGGATGTGAAACAGGAACATATTACGTAGGAAAAGCTTTTTAAAGCACTTCAAAACAAATGCAGACGATAAAAGCATTTAAAAAAATATGTCCTATTTGCCACCGTATCTGCACTGGCCTTGACGACAGAAACTTAAAAGACTCGCTGGTCCCCCTCAAACAAAATCCACTGCATTATTCAAACAGAAAAAAATATGAATTAAATAAATACCCGAGTACATGATTATGATCCAAAAAGCGCCACTCGGCTACAATCCAGCGCTCACGTCAACTTTCCTGCCCCTGTTCCTCCGCCTCGGTTTCCCTTCACGAAGGCCGGACCCGATCGCACCGCGTGTCCCTCCGCCCGCTCAGCTCAGCCTAAGTGCAGACGGCTGTCCGGGTACATTAAGACACGCTGCTGTGCCTTTGCTCCTCCTGGCCACCGCTCTACTTCTGTAGATTTAACCTCCGGCAACAAGAGAGCTGATCACCGGACCACCGCTCGGGGTGGCCGGATTAAACTGCACTGTGGGCAAACAGGAGTCCAGCATTGCTGGGGAGCACGCAATGTCAATGTGAGCATCCTCTCATGATATCAGTACAGTTGGACACAGTTTCAGGGCCTTCGGGGTTTTGAAGCGGAATCAAAACATATTTTCCCTCAGTAGAGAGGAAGCCGTCCTGTCGGCATCACTGTCAGTCTGCACAGAAGCACATACCTGATACACACTGTACATGTATAGCCACCTAATCCGTAGGTGTCCTATTCAGCTCGGTGGCTTTGTAGACCAACCAGCCTTGTAACGTGGTCCCATCCTGACCTTGCACATGGGCCCAGAGCCTCTGATGCTCAGAATCCTGTCTCCACGGATACAAACATGATCGATTTAAAGAGAGTGGAAAGGGATATCTGCCATGTGGACGGAAGAAATAGAGAGCGGAGCGGATGATGGACAGAGTGGGAGAGGAGGGGGGAGCCATGCGTCCTCTCCTGCTGAGTCAACGGTTGCCCTCTGTCCGTCTCCAGCGTCTCTCCTCCATATCTCTGTCAGGCCTCCGTGCCCTTTGGGGCGAATGTTACTAAAACCATCTCATCACCAGAACTACCCAGAACTCTCCCCTGACGTCCTGCATCTCTCTCTCTCTTCCACTCCTGCCGACTTCTTCTTCATTCCGTTGCGTTTGGGATCGGTTTTCTCGTCCCCACCTCCCGCTCTCTCGCTCGTTTATCCTGCCGGTGAGCAGCCCTCCTCTCCGCCTCCCTCCCTCCTCCTCCCTCCTTCCTTCCTTCCTTCCTTCCTTCCTTCCTTCCTCCAGCTCTGGTGAAGCCCCGGAGGCGTCCGTGATTCACTGGCTGACCTTCCTCTGCTGCGTCCACAGTCTGGCCGGCTCAAGTTCTCCTTTACATTCAGTCAGTCCTACGTTTTAACTTTAGCCCGTCTTTCTTTTCATAATGCATCATAATCACTGTCATGGTGGTTATTGTTTGGTCACATTAACAACAAACACAAAACATTTTAAAAATATGTGTTTTCCTTGCAAACGATGGCCTCTAAGAATATTTCTCCATCAAATCAGAATCCATTATGACAGCGATGTGTCATGAATATGTTAATTAAAAGAAATGGAACCCTGATTACTGTGAAAAGGTTTTTAAGTGAGTGAACAGTAATTGCATTTTTATGATCCTAAGTCATTAAGTATAATTATACACTGATTATTACAGACTGTACGTCTGTTTATAAGGTGTACCATAGAAGTGTTGCTTCAACCTAAAGTAAACTCCTTAAACTCACAAGCCATCATCACGTACTGGATGTTGTGGAAAAAAAAGAGGTGAGCTACACAATTTAATTCTGAGAAATAGCTTCTGCCGTGTGGCAGAGTTCAGCGACAGGATGCAGAAATCCTTTTAGTGTAACATTCCAGCAGTCACACAGGGACTTCAATGCATCTACCTTACATTCTGCTTTGTGAATAAAGGACCCAAGTTGTGCTCTTTGCAAAGATGAAAAGCACTCTTGCTTTTATTGTACTGCTGGTTAACAGGCGCTGTTACTCCTTCCACCTACACCTCCGCCTGCAGCTCAACGCAGCACACTCACGTCTGTTTTATTGATGTATTTCAAAGTCATTCAGGGAAGGAATTACACAAAAAGCACAAGCTCAAGCGGAAGACGACAAGGTCTGGTGAAGGGAAAGTGGGTACATCGAGATGATAAATCCCGTCAAGTCACGGAACAACACCAGGAACACACTGAACACCGCAGGCCGATGAAGCAATAAGAAGAAGATAATAATGTGAAAAGGGTACAACGTGTTACAGAATGTAAAAGGTGATGAGAAAGCCTTCAAAAGTTCCATGTGTGTGTGTGTTTATGTATGTCGTTGTGTCGCCTAAGGGCCACAGATGATTCTCAGCCATGCTCAGCCTGATGATGATTGACAGCTCCCTGTAGGCGCTCCCACGTTGACTCACAAGTTATGAGATTGAACTAGTTAGTGCGAGTCTGCGATGCTGAATGCCATCGTCTAAATGTGAAGACGTCCGACCCGCCAGCATCATTGGACACTAAGAATGTTTTCTGTCTGGTAGCTTAATGCAACTTTTCTCCCAACGCTCATAAAAAAGTGATATTTTCTCAACACACTTCAGGCCCATTTAACTCCAAAACAACATCGCTAAGATTTGTCCTTGAGCAGCAGCCGAAGCCTCACATAATTATTTTAAGGGGGGGGGGAAGCGATTTGAACCCCATCACACAAAGTTGGTTAAAAGTGTTCTGGTATGATTGCAACGCTCCGTCTCATTTTGCGCCGCTTTGCTTTAATGCTGTGCAGCGGGCAGGAAATAATGTGGGCGAGGTCGCTGTCGGATTGGAGCTGGAGACGACATTTCCTTTAGCTGAAGACGAAAAAAAAAAAATCCAGCAGTAAATGGACATTTGCTGGCGTCTAATGGGCTGAACTCTCACCTGGATCGCTGGAGGATGGATGGTCATACAGCAAAGAAATAGGTAGCATTTACATCCACGGAGGAACATCTGGACACGTGTGATGGTCTGGTTGTAGGTACTAAAGTAGAGTCCATCATCCTCCCCGGGCCTGTTGTCTGATTTATGGATGCAGAGCAGGCGGCTCGCACCGCGCACGAAGCTTCTGATGGGGTCAGGAGACACCGATACCTCGTTGCCATGGCAACTACTGCAGGCGGGGGAAAAAAAAAGGGAAAGTTGGAAAACACAAGGCAGGGAGAACAAATGATGAAATGATGAAAGGGGTCAGTGAAAGATGCCATTCAAATTCAACAAAGAGAGCGAGGGGCATTCGGCAAATTGATAGTTTGTGGGTTTATTGAACACATATTTACGCTCACACCCACACAAGCATTAACATGCCAGACTGTAGCGCGCTACAGGGGGCGCCTTTCTTTCTAGCAGAGGTCTGGACGTGTAGGAGAGAAATTTGAACCAGGACCCAATTACTTTTTGGGCTGATTGCTATTATTTTCTGAGCTGATGAAGCCTGTCAAATGTTTTGGACAAAGCAGTTACGGCTGTATGAGAAATATCTTTCAGATAAAATTAGGATAAAACACTGCTGGTTTTGACAATGGTAACATTAAAAAGTTCTTGTTGGTGGTTATTCAATCAACTTTATTCCAGACACAGAGGTCCATAGAGAATACATACACATAAAAAAAAAAACATTTCTTTTTTTTTAGCTTTAAAAGTGGGCACTTTACTGGACACAAACATTTCACTGGCACTTTTCCACCCAGGGAATTTAAGCACAATTCTCAGTGCATCATAATAAGCCACTTGAAGTTTTTTCATCTTCGACTTACTAAAATTACACCACAGTCACATTTACGTTAAGTTCACTTGTCATTAACCGTCTGCGATCAGAATAGTTAGAGCAGAAGAAAAACTTCATTCTCCATATGAAATTCCATCTAGGCTGAAACAGCGGACAATGCCGTGTGATCATTTAGTTTCCCCTCTGCTCTGCTCCTTCTGATCCGCCATCTGTCAAAACATCCATCTATTTTGCAGCTCTCCAAAGAGTGCCGGGCGCTAATTGGAAATGGCAGGCAGCAGATCCTCTTTGTGAGAACACGCTGCAGTCGCTCCCTCTTCCGTGGGATGATTCCTGTTTCACTGGGCAGAGGGATGCAAAAGAGATGAAGCTTGTTTCCACAGAAACGCCAACATCATCCGTATTAAACGGCAGGAAAACAAGAGAATGTGCAAAAAAGAAACATCGGATTAAGAGCAGCACGCAAAATGTCAAATTGAGCTGCAGGGCAACCAAGATGAAGCATAATCACTTAATGTAACTAAAGTAATAAGCAACAAGGTAAGATACAATCTATAGATGCATAATTCTTACATATTGAAATGCTTTAACTTCAAAGTTTGATAAGGTATCACGTTTGCTCACATGTTGTAAGTTTTGGAAATTCAATTGACTTTAAAGAGTAAAGTTTGACACAGAAGACTGTGGTTTTTCTTTGCAACGTTATGTACATGATAGATATATTTATTATTTTTGCTGTTTAATAAGTCGATATTGTCTGGGAACTTTAGTGTATGACACTTAATCTCTGTAAACGGACTGACATGTAGAAGCGACTACAGCAGAATGTCCCGAGGCTGTGATTAAAGGAGCCACAGAAACATAATCAGCGATTGAAGCTGACATTTTTCTTACTGATACGACATCGATTGGTGGCGTCAATCAAAATGACGATCACTGGTGCTGATGACCGCCGTTGTCTGAAAGGTTTAATTCAGAGTTTTTCACGACTATTCACAAGCTACCGACAAGCTGTCATCTCGTTCATATTAGAAATGGCCCAAACCACGGCCACGGCCTTTACGAGACAAGAATGGACGGCGAGCTGTCTGCGAGAGGCGCACAGCGTGATTCAGACGGGAGGGAGAGATGGTGTTCGCATCCCCCCCCCGAGTTACCTCAAGCTTTGAAATAAAAGAACTCAATGTCAGGCTTTCACTGAACCTTGATCACCTTGATCACTCCAGACGTTGGCTCCAATGAATAGAAAGAAGCACATTCGGTCATGTGATGCACCATTGTGTCATTGTGTGCCCCCCCTCCGACCCCACCCCTTTCTACCCTTCTAGTTCATTATTATTCACTCAAGGCAAAGTTGAAAACGTGCAGTAGCGTTGTAAAATGCGTCTAGTCTTCAAATCAGCCATCGGAGGCCAGTTAATCGATCCTCCGCTGTGAGGTCGCCTGATCCATCTTGGGCTCGATGCAGAGGGCCGATTCAAAGTTCTGGACCCGGGAAGACGGGGAGGCTCAAGTCCGAAGGGAGAACGCGTCACACACACACACACACACACACACATATCCAGCTCTGGCACACACAGCGTTTCTACTTCCACGTAATCTGCCACGTCGGATGCCTTTGTTGCTGCACACCACGTCCACTCAGGGCCGTCCTTCGCTTGTCGAGAAGATGAGGAGGAAGAGAGGTTTCGGACTGGAATGCATTACATTTACATGATTACGTTCCTTCAACAGATCAGGCCGTTGTGAAACAT
Source organism: Gasterosteus aculeatus (assembly GCF_964276395.1). NCBI lineage: Eukaryota > Metazoa > Chordata > Actinopteri > Perciformes > Gasterosteidae > Gasterosteus > Gasterosteus aculeatus. The sequence continues at coordinate 17,469,186 of NC_135693.1, read as the reverse complement.
AATCACAAATGCGGCGACGGCTTTGGTCGCACTTGAACACGAAACATGGAAATCAGCGTGAATACTTTGACTCGTTAGAAAACGTGCTTCTGTTCTGTCCTTCCTACCTGTAATGATATTCTGTATTACCGTGTGATGAATTGAACAACCCGACATTATTTCAAGTAGTTCAAATCAGCTCCACCACCTACAATATTAAACTTTCTATTTCCAAGCAAATGCTTCTCACTGTAAAACAAAGAATATCTATATATACGGGAATGTCCTTCACGTATTTATAGAAACATTCTTCAAATCTTCTCTAATCTTATGCACACGCGGCGCCTCGTTGGCTGCAGTTGACTTTTGCTGCTCTGTATACGACATTACAGCCGAACTCTTTTTCACGTTCCTGCAGCCACTGAGGGGTGAGCGGTTCCGAGCAGCGAGAGAGAGAGGGAGCATCGCGTAATGATTTAAAAACGCTTGTTTAGAACTTACTTCTTCGCCGTTCGGTTTGAGAGAGTCACGTATGTTCCAGCTTGATTGCAGCTACTTTGTCATGATGTTCTCTCAAAGGGAGACATTTAAATGCAAGACTTCAGACTGTTTTAGTGATTGCACCAGTTCATCAAACGGAGGCATTCTCAATCCGTAGTGCATCATTTATGCTAATTTTGCCCCAAATCGAGATGATGCATGGTATGTTTAGTGCCTTCGGAAAGCACAACATCTCCTCCTTTTTTTATGAAATGGGTTTGAGCCTTTAAATGCAGGACTTTTTCTATACTGTACTTGTACATAAGTAAAGGGTCCAAATACTTCTTCAGACAAACGCTGATGCTGATTCCTTTCACCTCAACAATTGGGCTTCAGCTCGTCATATATTTCTTGTGAGAATGTAACTCCAACTTTGATGGTTTGCAGCCGGATCTTTGTATTCGGATGTGCCATCCTTAGGGGGGTTCTTTTCCCCCAACCTCGTGATTGAAGGGCCATCGGTTTCCAGAGGGGATATTAAGCACATGACACTTGGTGGGCCCCTCCGTCTGAAGTGGTTTACAGCAGGAGTGCATACATCTTGAGTATGGGTGGCCCCAATGGGAGCTGGAGCTCATATCCTGACAGTCTGGTGCTGATATATGTTCTAACCACCAACCTACATAGAAAATGGAATTCCTAACCTTGGCAGCTTTAGTGCTGGGCTCTACTCGTTGAGCTCCATGGGAAATTGAGTTTCTAACTCTTGCAGTATAGCAGCACTTATAGCTCTGCCCAAAGGGCTGTAAAAGTGCAGAGTTTCAAAAGACAGATAACGCTGTCATTTTTCTTTTGGCTCTTCTGAGGTCAACGAGGTCGCCGAGGCAACACGAATGTGCACATGTGCTTGCGCTGTTATTATAAAAACAACTTATCAAATTAGGTATGTATAAAACACAGCGGCCCCAGTTTACTTGATTCTGTTGTTCTTTGATTAATATTTGTAAAAAAGCAGAATTTAGATTTTCCCCCAAAAAATCGTTCACGTGAGAGGAATGTGTATGCTGTCCGTCGCCTCCCGTCCCACATCGCTGGTGTTTGTGAGGGGAGAAATCAAGAAGGCAGGAGGAGAAAAGGTCTCCGGGTCGTCGCTGAAGTGAGAAGTGATCCGCTTACATCCAGGCGAACACTGCCAGATAAGATTGGGGGCAGATTGGACGGAGCTTTTGGCTTTAGAAGGACGAGCTCACCCTCCACGATGTAGGGCAGCGCCGCTCAGGAGATAAAGTCACTGTCAGCGCTGTAAAAGCCGTCGGTGACACTACGCACATCGGCACTTCCTCTGGATTATTTTGTGGAAGTCAGTAGGAGTTATATTTGTAGTCCTTAAGGGCCGAAGGGAGCTTCTGCCCAGCGAGTCATTTTGTGCTAATGATCACGTTTTTAAGCTGCCGCTCTTCAAAGATAAATAGGAGTCAACTTGTTTCAGTGGTGGTTCTTCTTTTCTCCAGATGCTGATTTAAAGTGACGGAACAACAATGACAAATTTCCCTTAGTCAGTTTTCAGCATTTCAGTCAGGAAATACATAACTAATGAACATATTAAACATATATAATGGAAATCAATTTGAAACTTGAGAGAGGATTTTGGCACAACATTGGTCAAATATTCATTTGTTGGAGTTTTCTTTCAACAGAGGCGTGTTCCCCAGAACTGACAACAATAAGGTTTTTATTTCCCTTTTTAAATCGTTTTCTAAAAGCCTTTTTTGGTATTATGATGTTGAGAGTTACTCGAGACATCCGGACTGTGTGTTTTGATTTGATCCGACTGACAACAATCAATCCCCCGAAAATGTCATCAGACTTTTATTACAATGTTTTGTTCTCTCTGAAACAAGAGCCGAGTGTGCAGGTTTGTTTTAGGAAATTAATATTAATACTGGAGTTCCTATCAAATAGAGCGCGGGACGTGTGTGCCTCTGCGAGTGCGTGTGTGTGTGTGTATTTGTCTCATTTCTTGTAACATTAGTAGCATGTGCCTTCTGACTCCGTGTGACAGCGGATAAAACACACATGCAGCAGCTCACATGAAAGACAAGCAAGTGATGATGTGGCTCTATGACAACAATGCAAACGCACACTATTCTTGAAAATAACTTTTTTATCTCTCTCTCTCTCTCTCTCTCTCTCTCTCTCTCCCCTCCTGCCGGAAACAACAGATCACCTGGGCATCGAGTTTATGGGTAAGGAAGCTTTTCTTGTCTCTCGCCTGCATGAGTCACGAGTGTCACATGTCTTCCTGTCGGATCGGCGCCGCTCCGTTTGATGCTTACGTACGTCACCGTCCGACGGAGGCCTCGGGTGGACACAAACATTTGCGTGTTGGCTTTGAACTCACCCTCTTCATCCCCCTCTGTGCGCGTGTGTAATTGCGCATCACTCTTTTCTGCACCGTCGCCATCTCCGTGCTTCCCTTTCTCCTTCGCTTCCTTTTCCCTCCCTCCGGAGTTCCAACGTGCTGCAGTCTCCTTGGAAACAGCGAGAACAGAGAGGCGGGCGGAGTGCAGTGAGCGACGTTGGCCCTGTCCCCGAACGTTCTCTTCATTAGCGCGCCTGCGTGGCACGTGCTAAAAACGTGCGTTTTCCCCCCCGAGTCCTTGGCATTGCCCCTTTTTGACGTTCTTGCAGCGATTGCGCGTCGGGCGCCGTGCATCCGGCGCGCCCAGCCAGGCTTCGCCAGCGGGCTCCTCCTCGTCGCTGCTCCTGGCCGGCTCCGTGTCGGGGCGCCGCTGCCCGAGGAGAGCTGGTTAACGACACGGCGAGGCTTGTCGTCAGCTCGAGCGCCTCCGTGCTCTCGCTCGGTCCAATCCGGGCCCTTTCACACATGGACGCTTTTGGAGGGAGCGGAGGATTATCTGTGAAAATGGCCTCTCACTGGTTTGACGTGATTGCTTCTACGTTCTCAAAGTAAATGTAATTAAAACGTAAAAAAAATAATAAAACCGTCACCTGCCCAAGCCGTGACGTGCTTCTTTTTTCCTCTTCTGCGTTTGCAGCAGAAAAAACAAAAGCATTCTTTTTTTTTTCATGAAAACTTGCTGAGACTATGCAAACTTGGCAGTGACAGATGATCCTTTCCACACAGCTATCTTGCAGTTTTTTCTCCCCCCATTTATATTCAGTGAGGTATTTTGCCTCTGCAACATTGTTCAGGCTGACACCTTTTCTTGGCTAACATCTCCAGCGCTGCCAACGTCTAGTTGTGCTATCCTGCGTGCAGATAGATAAGCACCTCCCACACTCAAGCCGGGCCTGTCAGCGTCTGTGGCTTTGCAAGCTAAGAACAAAAATATATATATATATATGTATGTATGGCAATACACAATAGAATTGAGTCAATGCATACTGTAAAAAAGTCCACCGAAAAAACTCCAGGCAGGAACAAGGACTCTGCTGGGGGAACAAATCCTCCTTTAATAAACACATCAGCAGGCAGAAATCAAGTCCACCAACTCCGCCTCTGTGAAGATTAGTCAGATGGCAGCCAATCAGCTGATAAATGAGCAGCTGATGGTTAAGTGTCGATAAAGCTGTTGCGGGTGTTCTGCCTAAACCGATGAGCTGCTCCATTGGTTTCTAAATCATTGCGGATGTTGTCCACGTAATCAGGAAATGGGAGGCGTAAAAACTGCAGCATCCCACTCCGAAAGACACGGAGGTCCCACCCAGGGCACATTGATCTAGTTGTTGTATCACCGGAGTTGTTTCCTGTCAAGACACACGTTGAATTGACGCATGTTGCTGTTTGCTTTTGGTAAGATATCACCAAACCCGTTGTGTGAACATGCATTGGTTCACTCTCTTAATGGCAGGAACGCCACACTTTATTTCAATAGACCGAGATACAAAGACACAGATGTGTGTATGTGCACAACTATTTACATATTGGCTCTAAACAAAAAAGTCTAATCCTATGGGAGTTATTTCCCAGAAGCAACTTGTAACCTGTGTGAACTGAAAAACACTGAAAAAAAAAGTGTCTGAAGATCAAGATCTCTCCACCCAGGCCTTTTTTAGCAAGGTCAGATGTTAAAAAAGAGCATATGGTCCAGATTGATTGGATCCCGTCTACCTTTTTATGCATCTCCTGTAAAAGAGAGGTCTTCAGTGATGTGGCCATCAATATGTTCTTTCATCACTGAGCTCCGACTCCGAGATGTTCCAACATGACCGTAAATCAATGTGAGACCAAAGTGTTGCAGGAGGAGGGTTTACGTTGTGTTGATTTTCAATTTCCACCCGCGGGGTGCAAGGTGTGATTGTGCCGGATGGAGGCAGTTTGGAAACTAGAGCAAACATGAATGGAGTTTGCAATGCATGAATTACTTTTTGCTCTTCGGGGCATTGCTCTAGATTTGACAACACCCGTCCCCCCTTTGCTGAGTTTTGATTCAGCTTAATGCACCTGGGACGAGCAGCAAACCCCAGGAGGCCACGCGGCAGTGCTCTGAGCCTGCTACGGGTGGAACACAGAATCTCTCTGCAGCGTATTCAGTGTGGCAACAGGTGAATGATGCCGCCCGGGTCACAAAGCAGACAGCCGGGAGCAGCCGAGGTGGACCTGCGTGAATACGGGTTTCCTGCCTCATCTGCAAAACGCTCATCGCTGGAGAATCGTGCCCCTCTCGCATTCTGTCATCCTCCTCTTTCATCCGTCTCTGTCCAACCCGGCGGCGCTTGGCACTGATATACAGTCACGAGGAAAACTTGTATTATTCAAAAAAGAGCACAAAAGAAGAAAGTAGTTCTGCATAATGAGACTAAATCACTACAACTTTAACGTTTGTTTGTCTCTGGAGATTCATGTTTTTTCTCTTTCTCTTGTCTTTGCCAGCAGGCTGATTTCATCTCGTTCGCAGCAATAACTGAGATAAACGATGACGTGTGATCTGTACATATCACACGAAATTCTCAAATGATAAACCAGGACCGATGAGATGGAAAAAACATCTACAATATCCAATATTTTCCCCCTTTGCGAAACGAGAAATCAACATTGATTTACTTGTCATGTCACTTGTTTACTTCATTAACTTGATTCATTAGAGCTGTTTTAACCAAAAAAAACAATCCGTCCCTGAACTCAACCAAGAAGATCTGTTTCCTAAACCTCTGATCCTAAACCTTTATCTTTAAATTACTGAATGTATGAAATTAGAGGAAAATGTACTAATTTTAAGGGACATTTGAAGGAAAGCAAATGAAAAGTGAGAAGTTCACAGGACATCATAATCAAAAATGACAGTCATGGAGGTGTGCAACGTTTAAAGGTTACTAATTACGAATTTAACTGCACATGTAATTATCGCTCCTGGTGGAAATGAGCTTTACCGCTTGTTATAACTGCTGTGTTTTTCTGCACATTTGATGCTCATGCAGCAGCGAGCTCGCCTCGGGTTGGTGATACTTCATCAGTCTGCAGGCGGCTCATTGTAACAGAACTTGATTCCTTATCGATCTGAAATCCCATCCGTGATTACGGTCCTAACCATCGGCAGCACGTATGCCGCGGTGAAGGTTTGTTTGTGTAGCATGCAGCCAAAAGCATTCAGTCCTTTCATCATCATTCATCCAATTTCTGCCACCACTTCATCGTTGAACCAATTCCAATGTGCTGCCAGTAGACATTACTTTTTACTGCCCTCACACCAGAGGCCACAGTTTAATTCATGATTGTACAAATGCGACACAATTTAATAAACCGTAACCTAATATATGCAACAGACATTTCCGCGTTGGCGCCGCCAGCTGTCGGACTCGTCCATATGTCCAAAACATTTAACGCAAGTCCTGCAGCGACTCACAAACACGGCACAGCAAAAAAAAGGGAATATGTTTGATGCGTTTCCAAGCCTGATGGCCGACGTTAGACTGTGAGCCTCAGCTCAACAGGGTCAGAGGTCACGAGCTCTGACACCAATGAGCTAAATCAGCCGGTCGCCAGGCTTTAGTGCCTTGTATTTGTGTCGATGTGTGTGTATCTGTGTGCGTGTTGTCACCACCTATTACTCTTCAGCCCCTGAGCAGAAAAAAGACCAGCATGTGGCTTTGGTCTTCAGTGGGAATCCGATGGTGTTGGACAATAATAGTGATTTAGATATAAAACGTGCAATTAATAACAAGCCATCAGACTCAGGCCATTCCAACAATCAACAACTATATATAAAATATAGATCTCTTTTTAAACGATCCATCTGTTACAGAAACACAACATATTTGTTTACTGGCAAATTGAAGATCTTTTTAGGTTTTCCTGTGGTTTCCGCTGATGATCCATGTATTTATGTTGTATTCATAGCGATCCAATTAAGCTTAAGATGACTGTATTCGCGTTGTGAGGTCCACAGTTGTCCCGGCTGACCTTCATATTGTTTTTTAGGTCGTTGACCAAACAAAATTCTCTCTCTTCCATTGAATTGCTGTGTCGGCAGAAATCCGGCAGATGAAGATGTTTTAAAAGCTGAGCAAATAAAAAACCCAAATGTCTGCACGGTGCCTTTCACTCGAAACTTTATCTTTAACTTTAACACGACCCGACAGAAGGATGACTGCGGCGCTCTTGTCAGAAAGAGAGATTCACTATTGTTATTTATCAGAGATACATGGCTTTGACATGTTCAAGAGAAGGCCTGTGTGTTGCGTCAGCACGTCAGCAAGAACTACCCTGTGTGCCTCCAGGTTGTCTATCAAGCAATATGAGTCATAAATATCACGCTAAGGCCGATACACGCTTTCATCTTTATTAGCGAGTCTATTTCAGCACCTGCTCCATCACTTATTGATTTCTCTCCCTCCAGCCGGCTCACCTGCGTACAAACACGGCAGCTGCAAACACATTCTGGATGTACAGGATCACAAATGCATTCGAAAAAAGGTCACAGCAACACCGCTGGAACGCCGCTTTTAGTTTAAAATATTAATGCCATTGTTTCGCAATGTTGCTGCGAACCGGCGACCTGCGGGGCAGAACTGGAGGTTTGCAGAGGAATAAATAGAAGATGTGACTTCCGGGTCTCCGCGGAGGGAACGGCAGCATGCTTCCCCTCTCCTGAGCTGTGCGATTTATTCACATCCAGAGAGCGGGGTTGTGCGTCCGTGGGACGGAGGCCGAAGGACTGCTTTGACCTTGGCAGCGCGTTCGCCATTGGCCGCAGACGGAACGTGTAACATGAAAGTCGATTAACTGAACTTTTGCACTCTTGCAACTTCTTTGTTTGAGAGGATGTCTGTGTGTCTAATTCGTAGCAGCTCTGCAGACGGGGCAAGAAGAAGTCATCCCACATGCATTGCAATTAGTTTTTTAAAGGTTTTTTTTGGTCTTATCCTGCCTTAAAACATTCGCCTCCAATTTTTCTTTTTTCTTGCACATTGCACTTAAAAAAAACAATTCCAAAAGACAATTTCTATGACGCACAAATATATCATGATAGGTATTTATAATGCGTTATCTGTTTAAAGCACTGCACAAAGTGTTTATTTATTTAACTTGGAGTAAACCATGACCACTGACAGTGACTCATAACCAGCCTGTTATTGTGAAACTGAAAACATCCAATGAACACTTATTACAGTGATTATACTGTAGTGCATTACATTAATGTAAAAAAAATATTTGGATGCAATTTGTCAACTCTCATATATACGTAGTGTCAGAATAAAGGGATCTGAGGGTTCTTGCGTTACCCTTGTTTAGTTCAATGCCCCGGCCGTGGCATTAGAAAGACGGATTAATAACGTGATTTTTAGAGAAATTTAGGACATCCCTTTATCTTCTGCTGGGATTTTGACCTTCTGCCAACTCGTATCGTAATGCAGTATTAAACTGCCAGTGTCCTCTTTAAAAGTGGTGCTCTCCGCTTCTCCGTCAGCTTAGATTTTAACATAATACAGGCACACACGACACGCAAAGTCCAATACCAACAATTTCATTCACACACACACACTTCACAACATCTGGTTCAGGAAGGACATTTCCAACAACATCCTGCAGCCACATCTCATCCCCCCTCATGTCTCCTGTTTATGTGTCCTCACCCCCCCCCGCCCCCCCCCGCCCGCTCCGTCCGTCTGCACCGGCAGCAGAGGCCTCAGCCTCCTCCAACGATGGGCGTCAGTGGCTCAAAGGCTACAGCGGTGAGCTCGCGTCCAGACGTCCCTGGTTCGAGTTCCTGCCGCCGGTTTTGAGCGAGAGCGAGTGGCGGCAGTTGTGCGGCGCCTGCAGACCAAGGCGGTGGCCGTTCGTGCCCGTCGGCTCCTGGCGGGGATTCGCCGAGCTTCCCGAGCACCGACGAAGAAGCTTTGAAGAACTTGATCTTTTTCCGCCGAAGCGGCCATTCAAACCCGGGCGCAGTAAAAATTTGTCTTAATCACGTCAATGTAAAAAAAAAAAAAAAAAACACCTTGTGTCATCTCGGTGCTCCTCCAAGGTCTGAGCCTCGCTAAATAAAACTTGATTGATCGCCTATTAACGTATCTGAAGGCAACTATGATTCAGTTGTTCGTGGCAAACAAGACAGCTTCCATTTTTCTCCACTAATGGCGCCCGTCTGCCATAACTCTCCTTGTCTCCATGTATTCAAGCTCCATTACATGTGGCATCCATTTCAAACCCGTCTGTCGGACTATTACTCGACGGACTGAGCTGAAAGGCCGCGCGGTAACTAAGAGCAGAGGGAGGCTGGAGAAGTGTTTGCGTGTTGCAAATAGCTTCTGAGTTGTGGTTATTTTGTTTCGATTTGGTTTATTTATCACAGAAGTAATTACCCTAATTAAGAAGGGAATGTGCACGGCAGATAGAAAAGAAAAGCCCCCCCGGGAAGCCGATGCACCGCCGCCGACTGTTTGATGCTTTGAAAATGGCTGTTAGGGTTCCATAAACAACGATGTGAGAAATTAAAATTAAAAGTGGTACAAGTACAAGTCTCAGAACAGGTGTTTAATACTGTGTTGTGGGGAAATGTCGTTTTAAATGAATTTAGCATTAACCCTGTTGGCTGGGAATATTGATTATGGTCTCTCAACAAACTATCTGTACACATTCATGCTTTTCTCTTCTGCTGCCTCCCTGACACACGTGGACGTGATCTTTGACCTCATCGGGCAAACGCTTCTTTGTTGCTCAAACATTAACGTGACGTCCTCCCTCTGTTTTGTGTCCCCGCAGAGAGCAAAGAGGTGTACAAGAGACAGGTGCTGTCGATCACGTCCATCGCCATGGCGATCAGCCTGCTGGGAAGCCTGTGCATGGCCCTCTACTGCGGCAACAAGTGAGGCCGATAAACACACGCAGCAACATTCCCACAGATACACACTGCTTGTGTTTGTATATGTTACACAGGTTGTGCTGTTCTCTATGACACCGCTCAGGTTTTATACAATCTAAGTTAATTGCCAAGGAGGATGTGGTGAGAAGCAGCACGGCACACACACGGCGTTCACCGACTGTCGCTCATTTCCGCCCAACGCTTGAATGGATTTGGGTTACGAGTCATGCACAAAGTTCAGATATGGGATTTTCTGATGAATAAGTTGGCGGTGAAATTAGCTGCACTGAGAGGTCGTTTCAGGCCGGCTTTCATTCGTGTCATTGAAGCTGAAAGTTGCTCCAGTGATTTTAAAACTTTCATTTACCGACGGAATCTGCCACAAATGCCAAAGTAAGCGTAATGTTAGAGCGCTTGGTAATGAGCCCAGTTGGATGTGGGCAGACGAGATGCCCAAGGAGACATTTTGTTCATTTAGTGAAGGACGATAGGACATGTTGAGGCATCAAACATCTTGAACGAAATCCCAGACGGGGTATTTGCAACAATTTGTAAATCTCATTATGCGCTCACACATATTCATAGCCCATTATAACCCAAAGGTTATCCTATGTGGCTCCTGCTCTGTCAATCTGCATATGTTTGCAGTGCATGCCCTGCTTGTGCTTATTAATTGGGATGTGGAAGGCTGCATGAACTTTGCATAGTTGTTTTCTCAACAGGACGCGTCAAACATCCGGTACAGCACCAGTATGTCATTCTGGGTGTGTGTAACAGTATCTCCATTGGCTTCCCTCTGAAATATGATCATGTGAGTGAGCGAGCAGCCCGACAACAAGATAATCGGATAAAGGCGTGATGGACAGGCACCTTAAATTGAATCCGTAATGGAGCGAGGAAACTGGCTTGTTGAAGGGAGAAGATGCATACAGATTGGCAGGAAGTGTTCATGCAAATGTGAGTGACCCGAATAGAAATAAAGTCAGAGGCTTTCTCACACTGAGCCAGACTACACTGCGGCGTTTGATCTCCGACGGAGGAAGGCCCTCCTGCACACGTGGGGATCAGCAATTCATCTCCAAGCCATCTGAATTCAACGTCTTAAAAACATGCCGAAATAAACACACGTGCACCGGGAACTCGGAAAGCCGGGGAGGTGAAAAATCTGTGAATACCAACGAGCAAGAAAAGACAAAAGAGAGTGTCCCGAGTGTACCAGCCTACGCCACTAGAACCGTGTAAACATAGTTTATTGGTGTTTCTGACATGAACAAGCAAAATCCCAATTTACGGAAAAGAATAATTAAATCCAGGCTTGTGCAAAAACTGCCTGCCACATCCGGTGCGATGCCGTTGTTACGTCAAATAAATTACAGTTATGGAATATTTAGAAGTAGGCAACGCTCGGTTTGAATTCATTAAAACACAAACATGGAATCGTGGTCCGTGACGAGAATAGAGCTGCATAAAAGTCGAAGCATAAGCCTCTATCATAAACAGCGGGCCCACCCGTTTTCATGGTGAAGCATCAAATAAAGAAGCAGATTGCGCTCCGGGCGAGAAGAGGCAAAGGTGGCAAGTCTTTGTTAACACAGTGCAAAGACGTGGTTCATACGTTTCATTGAGTCAAAAATCAAAGTGCAAGGCTTTGTTCTATAATTGAACCTTCATGCTTCTGCAACTGTGAGCTGTTCGAGGTCCGTGGATTCTCTGGAAGGGGGAGTTTGAAATGGTCACTTCTGTGGGATTTAAGCACTACGGTTGTGCAGGAAGAGACTGCAGCTGTGGGTAAAATCAACCTTGGTAGATTTTGGGTTCTCGTTATGGGCAGCAGATGTCCGGGACACGACTTGCAGGAGCAGGAGTGTGAACGATCGTGTTCTTTTTAATTCTTTCTCTTCAGGAGGCGCAGGGAGAAGCTGCAGGCCCACCTGAAGGAGAGTCGCAGTTTGAAAAACTACACCGCTAATTCCCAGAATGCCCTGGAAGCCAAGATGAGGGTCCCTAATGCCAACCTGCAAATGCATGAGGTAACTGCAGCTGTTTTCGCTTTTTCCACCTCGATTTTCTTTCAAATTATTAAAGCCCAACGACTGCTCCTGGATGGTTTAGTCAGGGTGATCCACCACATCTAATGCCTTTGACACAATGGTACCAATTCAAAGCGGCCTGTTGCATGGACCCAGTACACATGTTGCATTAGGATTTATCATTGAGTCCCAACCCCCCCCCCCGTGTGGTTTTTAGCCGGTTATGAAACAGGTCGTAGTCCGGCCTCCGCCTGGCGTGGTCTTCCTGTCAGTAGTCAGCTGATCAGCGATGTCATTCATCATCTCCCCGGCGCTCTCTGTCATCACAGCTTTTCCAGATGTGCTTTTCGGGGTAGCTGCATGGAAATTGTTGCATTAATGTGAGTGCCAGTCAAGTCCACATATTACCCGGAGGTAGTGTGTGTGTGTGTGTGTGTGTGTGTGTGTGTGTGTGTGTGTGTGTGTGTGCACCACTGGGCTTTTTACATGTTGATCATATACAGTTAGTCACTGATGTAATTTACACACGTTTTACATGAAGCGTTAGTAGAAGATTTCCATGTTTTCTCCAAGGGCATGATTTGAATTCACAATGAAGCAAAGCACTTGTCCTGAACACACCAGGGACTCTCAATCTGACATAAATCCATTATCATACATCGTGAATCACTGTGTGCGAGAAGCACATTTGTATCCTGCATTTAACTATGAACTATGGATGTTTACAATTCACGCGTCTTGAGGGGTTATTCATTTGTCTTTGACATTCTCTCTCAAATAAGTTCAATAAAAACATTGCATAAATCTGCACAGGGGAGGAGGTTGAAGTTCATGGATGAGTCAAAAACAGGACTTTCAACCTGGTGCATCGTGGTTCGTGTCCTGTGAGCAACCGAGACCCAAAACATGATATTTTTTCAATCGTAGCACTAGTTTTGTGTATTCATTCAGAAAGGAAAAGATCCAGGAGCATTTCAAACACTACGACGTTGATAAATAACCATCCTCTGAAAAATGTCACGATGTGGTGTAGATTTTCTTATCTTACTGTAAGCATGATGATGAATAGTATTTAGAAGCATGTTTTAGTCGGTTTTGTTTGAGGGGGAAAAAAGCCTTTTTGAGGTGAGACTGATTGAGGACTTAACCAGGTCCGTCTCAAACACATTTAGAGTTGGTTCCATGGCGGGCGCTCCGGTGGGGAGGGGGCCTCCCCATGTTACTCCCACGGGACCGATTTGGGCCTTTTATTATAATCCGAACCACATACCTTCACGTAGAGGCTGAGGCCTCAGGTGTGTCACCGGTGAAACATTCTCCTTACTCTCATTAGTCGTCCTTCATTTGTTGAAACTCAATCACTAATTGTCAATCTGATCTTCAATCTTTTGTTCAATCGTCTTTTCTAACGCTAAACATCGATGTGAGGAATGTTCAAACCTACCGCTCTTCTTGCAGCTTGCAGCTCTGTTCAAACTTTGAATGGGTCACTGCACTTTATCACTTTACTTCAACTTTCCAATATCTGTTCTGCAGAAATCCGTTTAGGTTTTTTGAGGGGTTCCAGAGACCTTCTAATGGCCTCGATTTGGCAGCTCGAGTCTGACTTTGACTCAGGACGTAACGTCCTTTACAGATTAATGTCCTCCGTGAGTCTTTGGAACTGAAAATACATACATATTTGTTATTCCTTCACTTTAAATCTTTTAAACTATCACTCAAACACGTTTTCACGTATAAACCAGTTGATTAAGTTCCCCTTTAGTTTCTCTAAGAAGACTGTCATTTTGTTCAGACTGCGGGAGTCTGTGGCTTAAATTACATTATAATTAGACAACTTCACGTCAATGACTCTGCATTATTCACCAAATCCAGATGTTTTTGCGAAGTCATTCTTGTGCCCAGATGAACAAAGCGCCGGCTGTATTTTAACAGTGGATCTGACCGGCATCAGCGTTACAACAAGCTGCGCTCCCTCACCACTAATCACATGCTCATATACGTTTGTTTGTAATACGGCCAAAGTTTTAAACAGGATTAACGTGAACGTGAAGCGTGAAACTAAACCGCTTGGTTGGGATTAGTTTGGCTACAACAGCACGCCACATCTGCACAGCGGGGTCTCGTTAGCGTTAAACGCGGGCGCAAGGAGCAACGCGGCTAATGACAGAAGTGTGCCTTTGGCTCTTATTTTGCTAATTGCTCTATTAGCACAGACAAATACATGAGTGATTATTGTTAACTACGGTGTGTACAACGGAGAAAACAAAGCCGCTCTGTGCCGGTAACATGTTGCTTTTTAAACCTTCGGGTAATGACAAGTAATTGTTTCTCTTATTGTAATATTTCCGTTGTCACATAAATTAGCGCACGTACACAATTAGCATAAAATCTGAACGCAGGAATACACAGCCACATGTCACATATATTATGTAAATGAACAAACGTCGTATATAACCGGGCAGCTCATGACAAAGACAGCAGAACTTTGGTTCTGTTATTCAAAATGAGCTTTTCTGACCTTTTGTGTTTGGTGCTCTTTTCCTCTCCGTCAGCTTCCACCTCCCTGTGCGGAGGCTTCTCTGTCCTTGCCGACGGCTCGGCCCTCTGAAAGGCTGCTAATCTGGTGCTGCGGTGTGTTTGTGCATACCTGCATGTGCGAGTGTGCGTTTATAATGCTGTAAAAGCTGTTATTGATGCCGGCGTCTCGGCACAAACCGTAAAAAATGATCTCCCGGTTGCTTCGGGGTGATCTGTCAGTTTACAACAATCCCAGAGGCATACGGTGGACGCTGGTCCCTATCTCACCGATTAAAACATCCATTACTGCGGACAGACATGAATACATTAATGAACGTCATTACGCGCTCCCCCTTTTGCGCCACAAAAGTCCACATTAAACTTAAAGTTTCCTTCAAAGTAATGACTTCTGCACCGTTGTGTCTGTGTGTGTTCATGGAGCTTCAGAGTGAGTTTCTCTGCCTGCAGCAATGTGAGAAAACATCTCATTTCTATTGATGACCTGCATAAACCTTCCGTATTGCTGTATGACACATGCACTCGGCCTGCGTTTTCCTCTGCATTAAAGCCTGTATTTATTTTTAAACTGAAACAAGAGGGACGCTGAGCCACACAGCGTTTGCATTTATTGGAGGCACATCTTCCCTCTTTAAGCTGGCAGGCATTAACATACAACAAATAAAGAAGACAAACACAAGACTTTTTCTGCTTTAACTGCAAAACAAAGCATTGTTAAGTCAGTGAACTTCTGTTAGGGCTAACAGGGGTGATTATTCTTCCAGCTATCATGAATAAATTAACATGCAAGCATAAACCCATCCTTCTCCGTTTTTATAATGCTAGCTCTTTGAGGCTGCGCATAGTGTCACACTTTTACTTTCTGTTTTATCGCAGGCAACGAGTGTGTGAAGCTAAATTGGATGTGGAGAAGTAGCAGCAGTATAGTTACTGTCATTAACATCTTATACTGTGTTAACTACGGGTCAAGGATGATTCATGATCTCTGATTAATGCTCAACATACTCTCAAACAGCCTTGAACCATAGTGTAGTAATTTACCTTTAAACATGTGTAAAGATTTATTTAACTATCAGTCGGACCAAAGCTAATCTGACCCAGATACCCGATAACCGAAGCTCACATTATCCGCTGTGTTTCTTAATATTCAGCGTCCGTGTCACCTGCACCGCGTGAAAGCTGCCATCGTCCGCCACATTCCTCAAAGACGTCGAGTTTGAAAGCTGCTGCGCCCCTGAAACGTCAAATGCAGCCAATTTCTTTAAAGGGTTTCAAAGTCAACCTCGCCAGCGCAACATGGAGGGATTCTCGTGACACACGGCCGTTCCTCCTAATGAACCTGACTTCAAGATAGGAGGGGAACTTCTTCATGGTTTTATAAGTACAAATTGGCCTTCAACTCTCATGCTAATGAGGCCAGCGTCCTGAAGAGGCCTTTAAAAAACTAGTGACGGCCTCTCTAGCGAGACTTCATACTCTGAACCTTGTGTAAAGGCATGCAGAACAAGAAGAGAGTGCGTCCCGCCGCCTTATGTTACGGATTATGTCTAGACGGTGGCGAGACAAGGCCGAGGAGAGTAGATGACGCGAACCACAGATTGTGTCGCTGATAAGAAACCAAACCGGAGCCTCCTCTCCTCATCTGTTTCAGACCTGAAACACGTTCTTGTGTTTCCTCGTGTTCAGCAGATCCCTTCTGCTGCGCAGCTGGGCGAGTCCGCCTCGTCGATCCCATTGGGAGGCGCAAAACAGAGAGCTGTTTGGTTTTGTTGCATATTTGTCCCTCCGGAGAGGGAGGCAAAACTGACTTAGATGTCACTGTCACGACGGCGGCCAGAAGGGAGGAGGGAACGAGGGGGGACAAGGGAAGGATCCTTGCGGATGAGAAAGAGATTCAAAGGGGATGGAAAGCAATAAAAAGAGCAATAAAACGCAGTATTAAAGTATAGATGCATCACCGAAGTGACTGGAGAAAACAACACCAATGTATTGTTTGAAAGTAGGGAAGAATGTCAACTAACAGCACTGGGAAAGCTTCAACATATTGATACAAAATGACTCTTTCTCATCCCGATTTATGCCACTGCACTGTGAGGACTTAAACGCATAGATTTACTAATGATTCATTGTGTGGCATTTCTGCCTTTATTTGAGGATTTCAGACAGAGAGATGAGTTCATATGCAAATGTTTTGCTTGATTCTGCAGCATCAAGTAAACATGTAAGTGGACTCCATTTCTCAGGCGGTGAAAAAAAACAACACATCTTTAACATAATTTGTTGTCATTTCAGTGTTCCTGAAAACCCGTAAACTGCTGCAAACTTTTATTGTTCTCGCTTGTTTCCGCAGTTCTGCAAACGCTCGTCCCAATCCCGCCAGGGGGGCCTGTGCGGGTCCAGCTTTGCACACTGCAACATCTCCACCGCGCCCTCCAGCGGCTCCCGGGGGCCGGCGAAGCATCCGAGGTACACACACACACACACACACACACGCAGGCTCCCCCCAGCGACCGCTGCAGGAAACGGCACGACGCAAACAGCTCCCACCTCACTGTCCTCTCCTGTAATCAGCAGGGACGCAGCCGAGAGAGAAATTGAATCATCCGCATTACAGTGCAGCCCAAGTTAATTGCTGATTCACGGAAAGGCCGATAGTCGTTCTAATTAAAAGCTGTGGACGTGTTAATAAGCATATCTATAACCCTCACAAACAATGAGGGGACGGGACAGAGAGTGTAGATCCCTGTGAGATCTCTTGTGTGTGTGTGTGTGAGGGAGCGCCGGCATGCTCCTCGGGTTGCAACACACACACACGCACGCACACACACACACACAGAGCTGGAACCCACACCATTGCAATGAATGTCAGAGCTGAGCCAAAGAGACGGGAGCTCCCCCACCGAGCGGGTTTGTACCTCATTGCTATTCAGGGTTTGTATTCCTAAACTGTGGTTTTGGGAGGTATTTCATGTGTGAGAAAGCGATTTTTGGCTTTTTAGCCTTTTTCTCTCTCTTTCATCGCTGCTCATTCACACCTAAGAGCCTCTCAACACACCGGTGGGTTTCGCCCTCTAACTGCTGAGCAACTCCACCACAGCAGCTGGGCTTTAATCAGCCTTTTTCTCAAGAGGATCCCGGCAGGGTTTTTTTTTCCTTTTTTGAGGGGAGAAAACTAGAAACACATTCAGACAAACCCTCAAACAACAAAGTCCACTTCTCTAACCTTTTGGCTTTAACACCTGCAAGAGGTTTCTTTGCTCTGAGGTGATCACAAGATCACTTGGCAGGAAGTCTACTCCTCTTACCGCAAATAACCTCCTTTGTGTGCGACAACAGTGTGCAATTGCATGAGCTCAGGAACAGACTTACTGTTGTCCGGATAGCACAGTGTGTCTGGAAGCCACAGTCCAAAATAGCCAAAAAGAAACTGGCCTGGATGAATTCTCTATTTTGGAAATGTCCTGACTGAATGCCTTTACACAGAACTCTGCCAACACTATTAGGTGCCTGACTGAAAGCTTCCTGTTGTTGTGCCTAAAAAGCCCATTTTTAGAGGCAGATTTATCCCTGTAAAAGAGCAGCGTTAAATATGAATGAGGGCCCGGAGAGGCGGGAACCACTTCCGTGTATAAAGTCAAAATGCACCAAAAGTTCAAAAGTTCTTTTGAGAAATAATATATGAAACTCCACGCTTTCTAATTATTGTAATACAGTTGACTTTTCTAAGAGCAACAAATTCTCCTTTTTTAAGTGTTGATCAGAGGTCCTCATGGGTCCAAGATAATGAAGCCAATCCAAAATAGACTCCAAAATAATCTCTATCGCTCCGTTTTACACCAATACCAACATCCACATGTGAGCTCCTTGTCCCACAGCCCGGATCAGAGAACCCGGGTGGTCCATTGGTCGGCTCCACGCATGACCCCGCCTATATCCAGGGGAAAGCTGAACCCAATTGGAGGATCCAAGTATTCGGGCCACGCCTACCAACACCTGCAGGAAGTGGACTCATCTGATGCTGAAGCACCAAGAGGGTGAGGAGAACACGCTCACGACACATCGTCACGAGACAGACGAGCAAACCCCGGGCTGCAGTAGCTTAATCCCACATTGCGTTTGTTTAGCGTCAAAAGACCTCGGCGTCAGCAGGCCAGGCTGCGATTGGTTCGCGAGGGCAAGGGGGCGGGGCGCAGGGAGGTGGATACAGGTGCAGCGTGATTGACACATTCCAAAGCAAACCCCTGTTCTTACAGAATGAGGACCTTACCAAGACCACAGCTTGCTATTTGTAAAAGAGAGCCCACATATTAGTACCCTTATGTGACTACATGGCACTTGATGGCACGTGATCGGCTGCTACTGCCTTCAGACCAGGCCGATTTGTGAATGAAAGTTCGAACGTTCTGTCTGCAGGGTACTTTGTTGGTGGGTATACGGCGTATACCTGCGTATCACGTAGACCACACCACTGGATTTGCGGAAACTGTCCCAGAAAAAAACCTGCAGTCGAGCGTCATAGTCTGAAGCGCTGGGCCACAGAGTAAGCTTCAGTATTTGACAAGTTGAGAGAAAGAAGCGTGGAGTATTTTAAGGTTTTATCCTCACTTTCTCCTCTCTTTCTATCACTTTGCTTCTTTGCTGTATCCTCCGTGTGCTGAGTCATTTCAACGAAAGCCACTAACTGAAAAACACAGACTTCCTGTGGACAAAGCTTTGGGATTTCATTTCAGGAGCGTGTATTTCTAAGCCAATTCTGTGATATTCATTTCCCAAAAAGACGGTGTCCTTTTTTTTATACCCCCTTTAGCCTCCCAGATCCCTTCTTAGTTTTCCAATCTGCTGAGCAAAGATAAAAGCAAGGTCGCGATATGTTTGGGCCTGCAGAGGAAATGCTTTGCCCGGTGGAGGGTTTTTTAAGGAAGCGCTAAAGGCTCCACTTTCTTCCTTCTCTCTTTCCCTCTCTGACGTCTTTTCAAGCCTGTGCCTGGTTCGGAACCATTAATGCGACGACTTCACAGGTAACCGACGATTGAATCCTGGCGTTTAAATTGAACAAAGTAGACTTCTCAGGCAACGCAGCGTGTGCACAGAGGGAAACGCAAACGATCAGTCAAGTGATTAGTAAGAAAGGCATCGCCTGTGGACGGCTGGGTGATTTGACTCGTTTTTCGTTGGGTCACGAGTGCTTTGCCCACCTGGACTGGCAATCCTCCCTTCAGGCGTTCAGGTCCCAGCAGTCCTGGCTCATGACAAAGCTCCATATGACCTACATGCAAACTAATAGAGAGAGAGAGAGAGAGAGAGAGCAGACAGACGTGGCCGGGGGGAGAAAACACACTCGAACATCCAAACAAACAGATGCATGTTGCGAATGAAGGGGGCATGCACCCAGGGAAGCACGCCTTGGTGCTTCAATCCCCCAAGTTGTATTTAGTTGTAATGTTCATTTAACTAGATGTGTGCACGTTCTCAACACCGCGTGCCACTCTGGTGCCCCTCTGTTGAGCACATGTGGCCTCGATGTTCGTCCACAAACAGCCCACAAATGTTGCACAGTCTTTGTAGCCCGGCCATTAGTGTCCTCGGGTCGTCTGAGGTCACCTTTGATTGGCCCAAACAGTCTCCCGGTCGACCCATTTGTAACATGGTCACCCCGAGCGTCCCCCTGGTCACATGTAAAAAGTCCTAAAAGTGTCATGTGGTTTGTCCTAATTGCCTCCTTTGCAGCCCAAAAGCTTCTTTAAATGTTGCCCTCTTCACCTGGAGCATCTGTGCACACCGCCGCTCCGAAAAATCAGAGCCGCCGCCCTCGCGCACAGAAGAGCGGACAGACCGGCGACGCGCTCCCGCTCCCGTGGTACGGTAGTCTGAGTTGCCATGGATACATTTGGCCATGGACGCATAGAGGGAGGGATGCAGGGACGGAGACAACCGGTTGGAATCTATTTTGACAAAAACGTAGTAAAAGGTGGAAAGAAGCAGGGGCAGCAGTAAGGATGTGATAGAGGAGTGTGCAGATAGTACATGACAGTTAGAAAAGGCTTTAGACGAAAGGCTGCCCATTTTATTCCATGCCTGTTAGAGAAGCCCTGTGTTATCGCAGCAAAATGGCTGACAGCGAGACAGAATGTCCCGCGTCGTTACTTCCATTTGAAGATAAAGCTGTCTCCCAAATGGCTGATGGAGATACTGCACGTAGTTCTATATTTATTTCTGCTGTTTGCAGATTTGTATGCAGCAACATGCTGTTTTTTCCTCTCCCGTGCTCAGCGTGTTTTGCGATACGTTATGTTCTCAACCTTCAGCTGAGAAGTCAGTGTGGGTGTGTAGGCGTGCGCATCTGCATGCACGTTTGAAGCAGGAACATATTCCAAGTTTTATAAGGTCGCTGCATTACGTTACATACAGATTTCTCAATACAATGAGAAATGACATATCGGGGGAAATGGATTAATGAAAGTGACGGTTAACACTTGTGCATATCATGAGCTACTGTAACAGATAAAAGCCACTTATCTCACCGCACTGGCACACAATCTCTCTGTAAAACCCCTCCAGCTGCTCCCTCGTCGCTGCAGGGTCTATATTCCAACTCCGCTTCACAGATTCCCGCAATCTGATTGTGTTTCAACACATCAAAAGTCTGTGAATGTTATCTCGGGAATTAGCGCCCTAGCATCACCCTCTCTTATCGCTCTCGGGGATACTCTCTGCCGGCCTCCCTAAAACCTCCACTGTTTTTTTGTTTTTTTTCATTCCTCAGATAAATACGATAAAAGGCCGGCGTGATTTCTTTTTGAGTTTGAACAGGCACCTTGTCCCCCCCGACACTATTTCTGTGGGCTTTGATGGAGAGCGCGGCGACCGTGTGATGTGGGGTTACAAAGAAGAGGCGACTCCCAAGTTTGACTTTTCTCTCGGCAGCAAAGGCGGATTATGAATTATTGCACAGAGCTGCTGCTGGATTCAGAGCCCGACAGCACAGAAGAGCGTCGGGTCTTAGGACCGAGGAGCGGCTGTGGCTGAGCTCCGTGAAGTTGGGTCAAGACCCAGATACTGAACAGAGACTTGCCGAAATGTTGCACAGAACCCCCGCCACCCCCATCCTATCAGCGCCAGAGAGGCTTTTTGTATCCGCAGAGCTTAAGGACTGAGGCCCCCTGGGAAGGACAGTGACTGAGACATTAGCAGAGACTGAGAGGAGTATTGGGGTTTAACAGGCATTCGGGCAGCAATGCATCCAGTGCCGAAGCAGGTAGTTATTCCTACGTCATGCCAAGAGATGGTGCCTTTTCATTAGACGTTGCATCAGCGCATCCAGAAACCCAGTCAGGAAAAACCGTGGCTTTGAGTAACGTCTGTGTTCTAATTACTGTAAAGCTGCATGTAAACACGTGTAAGCTCTGATTTTCTCCCTGTTACCTAGTTCCTCGTGTCATGTAAATGTCATTAATGGTGAACAAGCAAGCACACGCAGTTTAATTCATGAGGTTGAGCATAAGGAGGGCTAACAAACAGCCCGGAGACTAACTGGGACTGACAGAGTAAACGGGCAGGATGCACAATGGGGGGGACGGGTTGATAACACAATTTGATAAACATCTGCGAGACCGGAAGGGTGAAGCTGAAGTTATGAAGGCTACGTGCTGACGTGGTCTTTGGGGGGAGAGGACGGAGGAGGACAGCGCACGTGCAGCTTGAGCTTCACCTTAAACTAAAGCAAATACAGAAAGGAGATTTGAATCAGTGCAGTTATGCAGTTGTTATGCGATGGTTATTCAAAAGGAGTTTTAAAGTAAAGTAAATGGAACTGGAAGCTGATAAATGAGAAAAGAAAAAAAAACAGTAGACTTTACCCCTCGTGATGCCTGATTAACTCATTGGTCCTTGACCAAAAACTGAACTTCTTGAACTTTCAAACCACTTATTTTCAACATAGTTTAAGTCATTAAATCAATAAGATAAAGAGGTGAACTCGCTGTTACCTCTTCGCTTTATACAAGCGAGTGAACGTTTTTAGATACTTTTTTTGTGTGTGTGTGTGTGCGTGAACTTTGATATAAAGAGATGAAAGAAAGACGTCCCGGCTCGTAGTCTTCTATGCCTCTCAGCATCCTCAGTCAGCCTGTGAGATGGCGAAGGCCAGAGAGCCGTCCTCTCAGCGTGAAGAGACGATTCAGTTCAAAACGCCACAACGACTTCTCGAGGCGAAGTGAGGAGTCCTCCCTTAAATAACCTCTGCTCCTTTCTCCTCCCCTCTGTGGGCCTTCGCCATCTTCTCCAGGTGCAAAATGCACGTGGACGAGCGCCGTGACGACCCCAGACGAGACGCCTTCCTGCATATGCAAACTCCCGTTTCCACGGCGACGGTGTCTCCGTGGAGCGACCAAGTGGCGGTGCGGCCGGGCCCGTCCGAGCGCGGCCACCCGAACCCCAACGCCCGCGGCCCGCGAAGGCCCGGGGGCCGCCGCGGCCAGTCCCCGCCCGGTCCGTTCCGCTCCTGCTCCATCCCCATCATCCCCTCCGTACAGTGTCACCATGAAAACGAGGCGTCGTGTATGCAAACCGGCGTCACAACAACGATGCCGGTCCCCGGCGGAGCCGCCGCGCCCTGCGGGGAGGCGAGGAGGGTCAGGGAGGCGCACGCCGCGTTGTCTTCCACCTCCTGCTCCCCCGCCATTGGTCAGCAGCGGGACGAGGTGGCGCTGCTGCTGGAGGAGGCGCAGGAGCAGCTCAGGGCGTTGGCCCGCAGGAAGCAGGACGAAGGCGGGATCGGCGGCGGCGGCGGCGGGATCGGCGGAGTGGCGGCCAGAGAAACTGTTTGCTTCCTGAACCTCGGCGGAGGAGGTGCCGGGGCGCCGAGCTGTAACGGACCCACGCAGACCCAGTTGCTCGGCGCCAGCCTATCACACAGAGACCTGGGCCAAAGCAGCCAGTGAGAGGACACCGCGTGGGACATTCGGGGACGGATGGGGTTCGACAGACTGCGGTGCCCGGCACCTGTGGGACACACCAATGGAAATGTGGGATTAAAGAAAAAAAAAAATGAAAAGAAATGTAATATCTTGGAGATTCTTAAAATGTGCTGATGGGATCCTGTTTGGATACAAACTCTTTACGCCGACGGACAGTGTAAGCAAATGAGAAAAAAAAAACACAAAAAAAGATTACATGCATTTATTTACAAGAGAAACACTTCTACTTAGGCAAAAAGAAACCAAATAGTCTGTCTACTCCATGGTGTTTTTCATTGTAAAAAGAATATATAAATATATATATATAAATATATATGGATATAAATATATGGAATTCAAAAAGTGACCAAGTACAAAGTTGAAGAACGCGGCAATGATGTAACCGTTTTTTCTTTAGTTTGGCTTTTTTTTTTCTTCTCTCTCTGTTTTGTATTAAGTCACATTTAGGTTCTGCCTCAATTCTAACAGATGAACGTCATCAACGTATCGCCACACGAGGTGGGGGGACCCTGACCCCGCCGACCCCCCGCGACCCCCCCGAGCCCCCCGCCCTCCTCTCACGGCCTCTGAAAACCTGTCAACACATAGCCAAGAATCACCGGTCTGTCTCTTTCCAACGACAAAAACTCCCCAGCTGGGTGCACGTATGTGTGCGTGTGTGTGTGCGTGCGCGTGTGTGTGCGTGTGTGTGCGTGCGCGTGTGTGTGCGTGTGTTTGTGTGCTGAAGTGCAGCGAGGGAAGGAGGAGAGAAGAAGAAGAAACAGGAAACCTCTTCTGCAGTTGGTGACTTTGACACTTTGACACTTTGTTTTTAACCAATCCAGATTTTTGATTTTGGTACAAATTATATTTTCACACACACACACACACACACACACACACACACACACACGTGTGCACCCACTCACGTGTGGTCGGTTGGACGGTTGAGTAAATGGACAGAAGGACAAAGGAAGGAGCACCGAGGGAGCTAATCTGACATTGTTTTGTTCCTTTTTGTTTTCCATTTTTGTTAATCGACGAACAATGCTGCTTTTTCCCGATGGGAGGGGGGACCACATGGTTTGGGTATTGAAACAAATAAATGTCTCTATGTTGTATCCTATGAATTGGAAGCTTTTGAATCTCTGTATGAATTTACAGCCAAATGTTTCTGGTGACAAAAAGTATAACAATGGTTGCAATTCTGGTAAAGATTTTTCAAAATTACAGTTGTTTTGGTTGATTGCTTGAATGACATTGTGTGACTCCTTTTTACAAGCACCTTGTCCAAATGTGCATGCTGGACTACATCAGTCTGGTTTGCAGTGATATATACTGTATTTATCCGTTGGTCTTCTCACACACAATCTGGACTAAACTGGTTGGAGACACAAAGTTTCCCGTCCAACGAGCAGGTCGCCCCCCGTTCGACCTGCCTGGAAGTAAAAAAATCATATTTTCAGAATATTATTCATCCACTTGTGAAAATACACAATGACATGTCCAAATTTACCAAATGCAAATGTTGTAAATCCATGTAAATTTGTCTATTGATGTCACAAGTCTTTACAGACAGATTTTTTATTTTTTACAAGCATCTCTTACTTTTATTCAATTATCATTCATGTGAGAGAAGCTGCCTCTTTCCAGATGTCATTTTTCAATGAAAATCCCTGAAAGGAAAGGGAGAGGAGGCCTTGCCTCTAAGGAATCTACCAATTTTCTTGCTTTTCACGGTGATTCTTTTAAAAAGGGGCTCCGAAGCGCGAAAAAAAAAATCAACACAGAATTATTTTTTTATTAAAGTAGATGTTTTAGTGTCTGTTCAAGTCCTCGCAAAACAACATTCAAACATTTCAAATTCATCTGAGTGAAAGGTTTCTGCCAGGAGCTCCTTTCTTCCTTTCTGTGGTTCTTTGCCCGTGCTGCCATCCAGGCCCCCCCGAGGGCACTTTTCTACATCGCACTGCTGAACAGTTTGGGTTATTTGACCCCCGACGCCCCCCCACCACCGGGAGCAAACGCGACCGTCCTACAGAACGGAGGCCGACGCGCTTCTGTGCACGGACGCCGAGCGGGAAAAAAAAATGTGAATCTGTTTGTTTGACCAGCTGTAATCAGTGTATGAGCTTTTAACAGATAAAAGTCTGCAAGCGCTGTCTGTATTTGTTTCCTTATCTGCGGGGCGAATGTTCATCGGCTGCACGTTTTCACAACATTTACATCGTTTCCTGAAGGCTCCGCAAAAGCAACACGCACTTCATGGACGGACAGGGAGGTTCTCCAGTGACAGAGAAACGGCTTTATTTCTCATCCTGCTGGTTTAACGTCATGATAAACAGCATTTGGAGGTAAAGGGGTGGTTTGCACTTGATGAGATTGTCCGGCCTTTTCTCATAATAAAAATGTTGTCTGGAATCTTAATGGGAATTTTCAGTATTATATATATTTTAAATATTCAATACACGTTTGGAATTCAGTGTTGTTGTTTTTTTACTTGAGATTTAAGGTCAAATGTGAGATTTTGCGCATTTTGCGCTACAATCACAGCAGCCGCGACGCACAATGGCTCCAGGAACAAAAAACTTTAGTTGTGTATTTGCGGCCTGATCTCATGCCTGAGGCATGTGATTTATTATATACATATTTTTGAAAAGACACAATGATACACAAGTATTTTGCATTCAAATCTATTTGGCCGAAATCCTACTTTTCTGCTCACTATTTTTCCTCTTTTATTATTTACTGTAACTAGGATTTTTAGTAATCATTCAAAACATTAATCAACAGTAAAATCAGATCGACAACATGAGGAAAAAAAGTAATTTCATTCGTTGTTTCAGGTGTGTTTTTTCTTTCTATTCACTGCAGCGCAGCAGGAGAAGGTCAGTACAACATTTGAAGAAAGAACAAATGTACCCAGATCCATTTGTGCTCATGTCAGGCATGCTAGTGTGCTACAATCGGTGTGTGTGTGCGTGTGAGAGTGTGTGTGTGTGTGTGCGCAGGTATGTACTTACACATTTCTCTTCCAACATTCGACTCCCACGTCTCTCCTTTCCCAAACCAAAGCACAGATTCAAAGCCTGCGCTGCAGTTTAGCTGCTTCAGCTTTAGTCAGATGGCAAAGAGTAAGGTAGTTAGGGCCATCAGTGTGTGTGTGTGTGTGTGTGTGTGTGTGTGTGTGTGTGTGTGTGTGTGTGTGTGTGTGTGAGAGAGACTGATGGCAGGGAGTAGAGGAGAGGAGACCATCAGGCCAGAGAGATAAGAGCTACAGCTTGATCCCACAAAAAAGCGCCGGCCTGCCAGACCAGGCGACCCCGTCCCACCTTATCTGAACCGCACGGCGCGCCCGCGTGCTCTGAACGCTTGTTTGTGTGGCCGCGTGTGCGTTCTGCCTGTGAGTCAACACGCACACACACACACACACACACACAACTGTGCCGCTCGCGCTGTACGCTCCTGTTATCGCACAAAGGCCTGCAGCTTAACAACACACAAATAGAAAAGCAAACGTCGTGAAGTCTGAGATGGATGGAGGCGGAGAAAGGGAACGACGGGGGGCTCAAACAACTCACTTTGAAGAAGCGGGATTCTGCAGTGTGAAAGAAAAGATAATCTGGGTCAGACACCGGGGCTTTGGATGTGTAATTCACGCACCGAATTGTGTGTGTTTGCGGGTTTGTTTGCTTGACATTATCCTCCAGTTTGTCCTCTTTAACAAGACATTCTGCATGCAGACTTCATCTTTTTGCAGTAATGTAAAGATCTGGAAAGTGCGGTGCATCAATAAAGCAACATCAAAACAACATATTAGGGAAAAAAAGAAAAAGCAATCACCCATGTAACACCCACAAACACGCGCCAAGCACAAAGTCACCATGTCATTGTAGATGTGTTATTGTCTATTTTCCTGCAGACGCAGGCTAAATGTGCGAGTGTCGGGATCAGCCAGGAGCAAATGCGTCTGCATGTGCAGAGCTGCTGATCTTCACAAGGTTTCGGGAACACAGCAGCCCATAATGACTGGTTGCAGGGCAGATGGAAGGCGCTTGCATAATGTGTAAATTCGGGCCTGTGTGGCACTGCGATTACGACATCTCCATATGCAGTGTGTCAAGTGGGTCAGTGTGTTCAGTGAAGCCTCAGTGAATAACAGTGTGCAAAGGCTTCTGTTTTGTTCTCCCTTTTTTCCTCATCAGTTTGACCCAAATGCATTTTTTTTTTCATTCGGCATCTGAAAAAACACTTGTTTTATGTATTAAAACATGCCTTGCACCAAAAGCTTGGTCAATAAGTTTGGACATTTTGCACGAAGAAAAGAATCAGATGCTGATTCTGTTCTTTCTTGTAAGGGAAGAAGGTTCCTCGAGCCGACACCCGAGCTGCAGGATCACGTCAAAATCCACCCCATTATGCCTGAAACTCCAATCCGATCCTGTTGTACAGCAGCTGACAGTGTGATGAAAATCCAGCAGAATGAAACAAGCACCTTTCTCCTCCATCATACCGCTCGCTGCATGTTGCACACATGTTCCCGCCTTCATCGGTGCGTCATGCAGGAAAGATCTTCATACATCTTCAGACACATCAGCAGCTAAGAAGAGGTGAGGAAAATGTCACGTTCTTCTCTCTCTTTTTCAAAACGCGGTAATTATTCACAGTCAGTCAGAAGTGTTATTCCCAAACTCACAGTGTTCTCAATCCTGGTGTGTATTTGTAGAACAAATCTCACGGCCTTTATTCTTCCCAAGAGGTTACCGCATGTGTTTTTTGGTTTAACCGTGTAAGGCTATCCATTAATCATTCCAAATGTTTGACCAAGACAACTTCCAACATGTATATATAAAGGCATAATATGCAACAATTTAAATAATGTAAAGCAAACCTTCAAATGACTGTATAAATGATGATTACTGCCATCATCGTGCGCGTCGAGTTGGCGTGCATTCATGAGAATCGTAAATGAGGAAAATGTTCTTCTTAAAAGCATCAGCATCAAAATGGAGAAAAATTCAAATAAATGAGTCATCTGAGGGTCCTAATGCCACTAAAATAGAGATTATATGTTGTTTAAATCAGTATAAGGAGCAGTAATATATTTACGCTGCTATATTGATATATTCCAATTATATTAGCGTGTGACTTGACATTCGATTGACTCTGCAGTTTGGATAATGCCAACCTAATTATAAAGTATGATTTATACACAACTGCTTGAGAGTAATCCAATATGCAATCAATTAGCGAAAGGCTTTAACTCCTGCGACAGGTCTCCACCACGACGACGTTTCAATTATGAGGAAAAGGCGTCAATTTCTCCCCGAGCCACTTCAGAACGAATGTGTTGCATTTGATCCCCTGGTGATGTCCTTGCATTTCTTCTGAAGGAGTTCAGGGCTTTACCTTCTGGACCGGACCACAGTGAAAAAGCTGACGCCGCGCCGGTCGATCTCACGGATTGACTGGATCCAAATACCAAACGATGAACAGGGGAAAATCCTCATCAGCCCCTTTAAAACAAGCCACAAGCATAGACAGTTGCTTCGGAGAACTTCCGTATATTTTCAGGCCATTGGAAGGCGGATAGTTTGTCCAGAGACAAACGACTGAACGAATGAATAATATCATCTTTCTTGTTGCTTAGTCATTGGTTTGAAGCAGAAAAAATGGTTTTAGCTCAAAAAAAATCAGAAGATTCAAAATTTAAAGGAAGTGGGAGAACTTTCTTAAGGTCGGCACAATCTGAAACGAAGGGTTTATCGGTATTTACTAGCTGAATTAATCAGGTCTATTTACATATGAAGAGATTCAGATCATGTGATTTCTAGTTTACGAAGGTCGAGCTGAACCGAGCAAACAGCGCTGAGTGAGCCGAATGAGAGGAGTCACAGTTTAATCAGGAGAAGCACTTTGTTATCGCCACCTCATCCTTCGATGTCGCTCCCCTTGGCTTCTGTCCGCTCGCTTATTCTCTGGCTTCCGCATCTGCAAACTTCGATCTTAACTTCCTAAAAGGTGCATGTTTACCGACTGCTGAACGCCGTCCCGAACTTTAAGACGGGCTATTTAAGATGCTATGACGACCTGCATTTGTGACATCGAGCTCACTGGAACCACTTTAGATGGCGGAAGGTTATCATTGGTCACTGGTTTGGTGACAGCTATCAGCTCAATCCGAGTATTGCTTTTCGTGTGAGAGAGTGAAAGGACTTTTTTCCTCCCATCGTCTGCGTCCGGTGTGCATGTGGCCCTGAGAGAGCAGCAGGAGGAGCAAAATGTCTCAGCTTTAAGAAGAGCAGCCCCGATGTGCTCCGCGCTGCTCCAAAACCTGACAAAAAAGTCTCCAAGCTGTGCTCATTATTAATAAAATATACCCGCTGGCGGGCAAAACTTGAGATAAACAAGAGGGTTCGGAGCTGGGGGGGAAATTCCTTTCATTTATCTTTACTTTTGACGAAGATTCGACAACATGATGTTGGAAATAACACAAAAGAGGAGCCAAGTGACAATTAATGATTGATTTCAGATTTTGACCATCTGTTCCAGTGATCTGTTTTTTGGTGCTTCACTGGAAAAACACCCAGAGGGCAGCGGGGGATTTTCTTCAGAAGAGTAAAAGATTCAAAAGAGCAGCTGAAATGTCTCAGCCGGCTGGGGAAGTTTACAGCGTTCTACCACCCTATTGGTTCAGCAATTCAAAGGTTTTTGGGCAAATAAACTGGGCCTGCCGGAATCTAGATGGCTTCTACAAGTAGAGCTGAAAAGCTGCAGAAATCTTCGATTGGTGCATCAACCCCGAATATAATATAAGGATTTAAAGTCATTTAATGTCAGCAGCGACTGTAAACAGTAAACCTTTACAGAAACGTAAAGGCTGAAGTATTTGTTAGGTTTCATAAACACAAATAAGGGAGTGTGTTGAGTTACAGACAACTGGTTTTAGATCGTTGTTAACAGTTCAAAGTTCAAAGTACAGATTTATATGAATAAAAAGCTAATTCAACCTCAAAAACCTTGTAAAAGTGTAGAAACGGTTTGTCCTTCGGCGGCTCTGAGTAAGAGTTCCAGGTCGTGGCATTCTGCTTGTGTAAACGTGTTTAGCGTCGACCATCATGGAGAAACCGAAGCTTCCATGGGTGAGAAGTGGGAAAAACCCCAAAGGAGCCGAATATGAGGCCACACGTATTGTTTCTACATTTGGCTGCAGCCGTGAACGCGTCACTTCTTCCTCCGGAGGCTGATGCATCGTTGCTGCACTGGCGTTACAAATGTACAATATTGCCAAAGAGGCCCCGGAGATGTTGAAAAGGTCCTGTTTGTACAGAAGATCCATCCCTGCAGGATTGTATTAGTTTAGCGGCACTGACGACCTCCCTCTCCTGATTGTTCCGTTGTTTTCTTAATGAGGGTCTATTTATGGGAGATTGACATTTGGTGACATTCACGGCGGGTGTGTTGAGATATTTCCCACCTACAGACCACGCGGGTCCGAGCGGCCTCGGTTCACTGGAGCGTTGCGTATGATAACCAAGATATCTGGAGGGTTTTTTTTTTAGAATGATGAATTCACGCCTCCAGTTCGTACCATCTCTTATTAATAGAACGTGGGAACCCGCCGGTAAGTGTGAAGCGGTGGAGAACACGAGCCCACGTGCTCCCAGCTGCACTCAGATCTGCGCAATTTGGGACAATCAAATAAAGCCATGACCCCCCCACCCCCTCCCCCCCCCAGGGGACCAAGCGGTCCCATTTAACACATTTAGCACATTTAGCTTATTCGCTTTGGCAGGATTGGCTGTAAAACATTAGCTGTGTAATAGGAGCTGATAGTGTCTCGGTAAGGAAGACAGAGCTGGCGGATGGCGAGCGGATAGCGTGCCGTCCGCGCGTGTTGTTGCGATGGTGACATCGGAGTTCAGTCTCAACGTTCTGGCTGCACAGTGTGAAATTGTGGCTTTTCCTTTGTCCGTGTGTTGACTCCCGAGTTGTGCGGAGTGGCGCTGACATCCAATTATCGCCGCGCCGCGGCGGGCGGGGAGGTGGAAACATGCAAAGAACAGAAGGGGTCGTGTTTGTGTAGCAGATGTGCAGTACTTGACTTCACATCAAGCCTCAAACTAAAAAACACAAGACGTGTGGAGGTGGAACCGCTGGGTGATGAAATACAACAGAAACGATTATTTATTATTTGAGAAAACGACATTAGTTCAGTACGTGAGTTTCCCGCGTGCTCCCCGCAGTGAGCATGTCAACGCTCAGAAGCTGAGGACTAGCAAGCGCTGCAGAAAAAGTCTACTCCGCTTTGTTTGCTCTTCTTTGTGCCTGTGATGGTGGAGAGAAAGAGGAACCCAGCAGTTCTCATACGGTGTATTTACCTGGATAAACGTGCATGAGGCAAGCTGTGCAAAGTGACTTATAACTCAACTTGTTTGTTTGGAACAAAGGAAAGCAAATGTTCAACCGTCCATCGAACTTTGTGACGGCATTTGCAAAACCACCGGCTCCGTAAGAAAAGGAGAAAGTGTTTTATCTCTAGTGCTTCTTGATCAGGACATCCAGTACCAATAGGACGTAGTATAATGGAAAAACACCCCTCAGCCCCACTGAGCAGGTTGGGGGGGGGCGAGTACGCCGAAGGGTTTGTGCTACTTTGCAGCTGCGCTGCCACCGAGGAGCCAAACAGCTGGAGTAACTCATTTATTAGTAGTTTCCCTCTCATGGTGGGGGGGGGGGGGGGGGGCTGACTGCAGGCTGGATGCAGGGTAGTGGTGCTCCATCACTTCTGGTTGTCTGAGCTTACTGCAGCCTCTCGGCTCGCTTCATTTAAATGCCACTAATACGCTGGGGACACACCGCGGAGGAGATGGTTGCGGGAACACAGGGACCACTGATGGAAGTCGGCTTGAGGCTTCCGCCGCAGGAACAAACAGTATCTGCTCACGTCTCATGTTGGGCCGGGGAAACTCACATCACCCCCTTTCATTGCATGACATACTTCTAATGGCTTGAGGCACAATGCATCCATGAGACTGAGCTTGGGTGGTATATATTTATATATACATATATATATATATATATATATATATATATATATATATATATACATACATGTGAAATCAGCGAGGCACCTTTAAAGAGTACTTTGATGAAAAAGGAGTTGATTGCAGCCCGCTTGAAGCCGCGGGGGCATCATTAACGGTTGGTGTATTTTTGTCTGTGCTGAGCAGCACTTGTGTATTCCAGTAAAATATGCAAGAAAGAATGAGGCTGTGATTTCAACCCCCCCCCCCAAATTGCATCTAGACATCCACAAGTCGACTTAGACAGATGGAGAAAGAACACGCATGCACACAGGCACTTTATCTTTCATGGATTGTGAGTGTGAAACAAGACATTATTGTCAAGAATTAACAAAGGGGTCTTTTTAGCCAGATTTTGTTGATTTAATCTTCCACGTTTAGTAGCCCCCCCCCCCCCCTCCTACAAGAACCCGGTCTGCAATTGCAAGTCGCAAAGAAGCGATTCATTCTAGTCATTAAATCAAATGCGCATTATCTCGCCATACCCAAACAAACATTAATCATTGGGCATAATCTCGACAGGTAATCTCCTCTCCCCCCTCGAACCTGTCTGCGAAAGAGATAAATAAATATATTTACCTCAGCCGTTCAGCAGTGGACAAGGCATCCCTGCAATGATGTCATTAGTGCTGAACGATAGCTCCCACGACTGCTGTTTGCTGGTGAGAAAAACAAGCCGGTGCATTCAACAGGCCGTAGCTCAAGATCAAAATCAATAATAATATTCTTGGGCGAGTCTAATAGTTTCAGAACGCCATCACCTTCCAGGCGGCTTCGGGCAGAGGGCTCTGTGACGCGCACGTGGCGAAGCATATCGAGCACAAAGCCAAAAAAAAACGCCTTATTCTGATGTCACTCATCGGAGAGGATTAAGGAAGGATCCAGAACCAGCGACCAGCGATTGAAATAATCCCCGATGGAGACGGCTAACGCTTTGCGGCTGGAGCTCAGTCGGCGTCGAGGCAGAAGCGCCTCACCTGGATTTCCTTTTCTCTCGATCTCCCTCGTGATGCCGGCTGATGAGCTTTGGAAGGCCACGTAGCGACGTAAGGAGACACCGCTGCTTATTTAAAGCTGCACGAGAAGCCCTGGCAGTTTGGCATCATCACAAAAACATGAACTTTAGAACCCAGACAACAAGTTTAGCGTTGTGTCTTTAAATTGCACACAGCCTCAACATATTTAAATCATTCACCCCAGATCATTATTTCGCGTTGTGGGTTTAATGCAACGTCAAAGCAAAGCATTTCTAACGTTCAGCTGCAGGTAGTTGTCGCTGGGCAGAGATAAGTGGAAAAAAGACCTGAGCCTTCGACTGCAGGAGAAGAGCTTCATGTGGAAACGTGTGCGTCGTCTTTTAGCGCAGTAGAGTCATGGTGAAATAAACGCTGGTCCCCGGCTACACATGGACTATAACTAAATGCACGCCGTCACGCTGAATATTCCCTCCGCTCGAAGGCCGTGGCCTCGGCCGGAAAAACATCTCCCCCCCGTTTCAAACCCTCAGAGGAGACTTCACGTCCTGCCCTCGAGCGGTGGAGGACGGGCGTCTGCTGGGCTTTGTGTGTGAGCGTGGCTCCTCTTCCCTCTTTCAGTCGTCATCGTCTCCAAAACCCGAGCATCACACAGCCTCTGAGCTCAGCGCCGGGCCTCCCGTGCAACCCCGGGGGTCCACGACACACGTGGGCCGTCGCCTCGTCCGGTTTTCTACGTGCTGGAACACTTGAGGAGAGAGAAGAAGGTCCTCTGTGCTGCTGGTCAACATCTTTCTGCACAGAAAGCACAGATGCCAGTCGATGTGCCGTTTAATCGCAAGTACAGTTTTCAGTTATCCAGCGTTTGCTGAGTCTTTGGTTGCTGTCGAGAGTCAGAAATGTTCACAAGGTTGAAAACTTTTTTTCCCTTCAGGTCATCGCACACTCTCAAGGGCTGTGTTTGTTTTTACAGATTAATCCAATTAAAATGTGTCTCTCCGGTGAAAATCAGCTGAGACTTTTGTGGGAAGATTCGATGAATAAGGGATACAGAAAAACTACACGGCTACAAACACAACAATTTAAGGGTGGAGCAATTAGAGGAGACGGGAGTAAAGCTGGAAGGAAGGTCGGCACGCCTTGTTTGTCTCTTTTCCCGACTGATGGATTGTTACAATTACCAGATCTATTTGTCAGGAGTTGTGACTCAGTTTCTTTACCAATACAATGCATCAAAGGTGATTTCAGGCTCCTTAAGAAACTGCATCCTGATTTATTGTGATCTGTTTTGTCGTTGAGTGATTCAGCAAGACTTTCTTTTTCTTTGTGGCTTTATAAATCAAGTGTCCGCTCCGCGTCATGCCTTTGCACTTTCGTTTGAATGACAAACTCCAGGTTCCACTGGTTCCACTGGTTCCACTGGTTCCTCTGGTGCGTCTTTGATTCCTCCTCTTCTTCCTCCTCGCGGCTCATTGATTGTCTTTCCTCATTGAAGGGGAATGAAAATCTCTCAGTAGTAAGTTTCAAAGGTCTGTTTGCGCTTTTGTATGTTTACCCATAAAAGGATGGAAATGAGTCTATGAGAAACGCTACGAACACGAGTTTATGGACTCAATCTCTAGTTTTAAGTCTTCTTCAATACAGCATGATGTTTATTTAGTAAATGATGGTCCATTCAGAGTCAAACAGACCATGAAGCAGGCTTTAGGGCGGGGCTACCTTGAGATTGACAGGTCTCTACCTGACTTGGAGGAGTTTTTTCTCCTCTCAAACAAAATTAGAATTTTTAAGGAACTCTCTAATAAATAATTCTTGGTAAGTGGACTAAAGCTTTGTTTAATTATACTCCACGTGTCCAGTAGTCATTGCATTAGAATGGGATCCCCCTTAGTCCCTGTGGTTCAGGGGTTTGTAGATTTTAAACACTTAACATGAACAGACAAGTGCAATGAATTGACACAAATAACTACTTTCTAACCACAGTAACATTATTACATAGTGATGTTTCCAGAACAAAGAAACCTCAGTGCTTCGAAGTCATTACTCGTCCCCAGCAAGCTCCACAAATTTCATGGATTTGATTAAAAATGGTTGAGCCTTTTGAAAATGATCATTTAGAGAAGCTCGATTGCAGCGATGCAGCTTAGCGTCCAGGTAAAATGTTGCCTGAGACGATGACTTCGAACTTTATTAGATTCATATCCTTACCAGGACCCTGAACACATGAGGCGAGATCAGCGCAGTGAACCATCACCTCCGTGTCGCCCACACAGGCGTGTTGCTTTCATCATTGAGACAAAGGACGGGATGTGCAGTGAGGCCTAACGTGACGGCCCCGGGCGGTGAAGACGTTTCTGGTCGCTAAGAAGTCGGGAGGGACGCCGGTGACAGCTCTGCGACGCCAGCAGCTCCCGTGGCGTAAACACGCCGGAGCGCCGGACGGCTCAACCCGGAGACGTCTGCTTTAAAGCAGATGAGTCGCGACGACGTAGAGTAAAGACTCACGAGGTGCTCTGACATCATGTCGACATCGCAGCTTAACTCTGCACAAAGTCGGTGAGATGAGTGCCACAACGTGTGAGCTGCTGTGTTTTCAAATTTCACTGACGATGAAGTACTGCCTCGAGTGCTTTTATAATACGGCTGCTTATAAATAGGAAGTAAATAGCTGCCTTTCAGCACCAAATGTTGTGTGTCGCATTTCATGAGCGTAGAGAAGTTGCCGCGCAACAGAGAAACAGCATTGGAAACATAACTTTTCCAATGCTTTTGTTGATGATGAGCTCGGACGTCGATTTTAATTTGTCTCTGCTGGATCTCGCACCATCTCATTCATTCACATCATATAACGACCACCTGAATTATCCTCTTTGGCTAAAAGGATCCGGAAACCGGTCATTTGCTGCGTTTTCCGGTCTTTTCCCGGCAATCGCAAACCAGCTAAAAACTGAAAACTTTCACGGTCGCGCAAACTCTTAATTTGAGTGTGCAGCGATATGGAACGCTCGGGTCAATGTAAACAGGTACAGTACATCATGGGTCAGTAAAGCACACCCCGTGACTCACTCTCAACCAATCAGAGTGCAATCAGAGAGTATTATAATTGAGCAATAAAGGCCTCAGAAGTGTGTGGTGTTTCTTAATGTTTCGTTCCCTGTAACTAGCTCTATCTCACGGGTTTGAACACGGGCAGCTTTTGGCAGATAGCGGCTGCTTTTGGACCAGATCCTGTTCGCTTTGAGGCGTTAATGAACCGCTAGATGAGCTCAGAAGTTTGAGGATGACAGCGTTTTCAAACGCATTAGTTATTCCAGCAGCAAGTTGCTTTTGGAATAAAAAAACACACTCTGCGTCCAGTAAAAGAAACTCCCCTTTTGCAGCTTTCTATGCATCTCCAAAAAATGTTCATGTTCATTTAATTGAGCTTGAGGGCCTGTCTGAGCTGAATTTATAGAAATTGATATGCTGTGAAAGCTTAGCTGTTTCTTCCCAGTCTTTTAAAGAACTTCCATTTCTTTAATAAATGAATCCCGGTTGTTCCTCGTTCGCACTGGAACTCTCCGGCTCAGTGTTCTGGATATTTTACACTCTATTTGCGCGCGCTCAGTGAGGCGTCGCAGAGTCGTTTGTCACGGACACGCTGTCCTCCTGCACATGCTGATGAGGCTCGCGGTGGACTTTTCTCCATCCGCTCACCTGCAGCCGAGGCACCTAATTATCTACGACAGAGGCGATGGAACGTATTCTTAAATCAAGTTTGATCCTTTTATTTTTTTTTTACGTTCCACCGCGTTCACAACGACCGCCAAGTGAAATAAAACCGCTTCGCTTTGTTTTCATTGCACAGAGAAAATTATGGAATGAGAAAGGAGTGTTGTTTTTCTGTCGCCCCGAGGTGCGGCAGTTAGCTGCAGAAGACCGCACATCGAACACAACAGCGCACACGAAAGGTCTCAGGGATGATTGAGCGTCAAGCAATCAACATTTTAAAGCAATAAACGTTTTCCCCTTTCAGAATGCGCCTCCACGAAAGAAGTTCAACGGCCGTTAATCTTCAACCATGTCTGCCTCGGGGGATCAGCTGTCAGAGCAGCGCTCGGGCCCCTTTCCACAGCTTTTCTGTATCGGTGACCGCGAACGGGTCAAACGGCGTTTTCGAGACATATTACAGTAACACAACACACAAACGGGACTCCTGACGCTCAGGAACCGCCTTATCAAACAGCTCTTCTTTAAGTTCTTTAAGTTCTTTGTTCAGAGGATTTTCAAAGATGCTTCTTTGTATCGGCTGCACACCTAAAACACCCACAATCCTGTGCACACAATGCATTTCCTGCAAATAGGAACTGTGAAGGTCATTCATTTCATGTCAGGAGTGTGTGAGAATCTGGTTCTGAATCAATTTAATGCAAAAATACGCTAATTTATCAGCAGAAAACACATCGTATTAGACCAGGCCTTATGTTAAAGTCCTTACTTATCTAAAATCGATAGACTATTCTTTAAAGTAACAGCGTGCACGGGGACTGGCTTTCAGCAAAATAGCGCATGAAGGAAAACCTCCCAGACACGACGGTGACTTTTAATTTTCGGTGCTGACTCAGCAGTTTGATGACGAAAACGTGAACAAAACAGAGAAAATGAGTTCTTCGTCCCTCCCGAAAGGCCCAATGCCTCATAAGTCGGTCTAGTGTGTCAGGAGGTTTCCTCCTTTTACTGCCGGCACAGCTGTCGATGTTGACAAATGGTTTTGATTTCTCAGTCCCCTAAAATCTATCACTGCGACTGAAAGAACCCTGAGCGCTATAGTCTCTAACAGCGAGCATCCTCCATCACTGAGCCTGCACACACTGCGACATAACCACATAGTTACAACCACCTAAACAATCTAAAAATGATATGAAAATGTATTATCTTTGATGCATATGGTGTCCAGGCTTACGCTGTCTTCCTCTGACTTAGTCAACGGTGCGCAAAACAGTATTGCTGATGTTTTGTTTGCTGTTGCTAGGAGACCAATTAACAGCTCTGGTGATGTGATTCATCACAACTGTAACAATAAGAGGAAATATGGCGTTTGAAGTCGCCGGAGTGTGCGGCGCGTGTGCAGGGAAAATGGCAATAAACACCCTTTGAGTGAAGGTGATATGGACCGAAGCGGAACCGAGCAAAGGCCAGAACGCTTGGGTGTGGTGCGTCGCTTCCAGCCGTTGAGGGAAGAGTAGCAGATGCCTCCGAGCACTACTCTGCGTGTGAATTCCTCCCCCCAGAGTTCCCATCGGTGTGAAACAACTATAACCAGCATTCATTGCACTATGGGCAATGTTTCTAGTCGTAAAGGATTTGCGCTTCACGTTAGATCACAGAAATTGACGTTGGGATCAATGCCATCGTAGATCCTTTTCTTCTGTTTTCTGTTGGACTCTTTCTTCAACGAAACCGTGTTCTGCTTTTCTTCTCCATCCTTTGAGTGTCGCTCTACTTTTATACATGCATGTATTGTGTGCAAATGTTTGTATTGAGGCAGCCGTCATAGATCAAACAAAAAACAAGACATTTTGACAGTTCAAGGGCGCGAAAAGAAACAGAGTGTGTTGAATGAAAATGTGAGATTTATTCTTAAAAAGATCCCACGCTGGTCTCACCTTGTGCATCCTGACGTTAGTCGACTCGGCAACACTGCTCACAAAACGTACCGTGGAAAAAAGGTTTCAGAGCATTTCAGAGGCGAAGACAAGAGAAAACACGGTGCCGCTGGACCTTCTGCACCAAGGCTGCCAACCGCTCTCGCATCCGTTGTCATTTGCACCTCGAATGGCCCTCGTGGAATGAATCCATGTCAGAGTCGTGATCTGATTTTTTACATTTATTTTTCCCGGGCCTCTAAAAGCGCCCGTCCTCTGATTATATCCTCTGTTCCAAAAGGAGGTGATTATTTACAGGAACAATTTAATGAGTTTCTTGCTAATGTCCTGTCCTTCTAGCATTCCTTGCCAAATAATCAGCCGAGTAGTGTGGGAGGAATGTTTCCTGCTTCTGTCCACACGTGTATGAACACACAGTGACGAACTTCGCGAACACAAACACGCGGAATAGAGTAACGTATCAAAGGCAGCCTTTAGAAGTTTGCCATGTTGAGAGCTTCCCAGCAGGTCGAGAACTCAACTCGATAAACCATCTCAGCCCCAGTAGAGGAATCCATTTGGTTCAGGCCGCACCGACCTTTCAATCCCAAAACACAAAAACAATCACAGAAGGATGCCGAGGAGGCATCGAAGTGTAATTTGCATTTGACAGAATCCGAGGAGCAAATCAAGAAAGATGTGACTTGTGTGTAGAGAATATGACAAAAAATGGTATTCTTTTTGATGATAAAATAGTACTATTTGAAGTATGTAATATGTCACATACTTCTTACAAGTATGATAATGTTTGAAAATCAAGTATCCAGAGCCTTTCTGTCGTAAATTAATTAAAAGATAAACATTTATGTAATCAAGG
The DNA here is from genome assembly GCF_964276395.1 of Gasterosteus aculeatus. Lineage (NCBI taxonomy): Eukaryota > Metazoa > Chordata > Actinopteri > Perciformes > Gasterosteidae > Gasterosteus > Gasterosteus aculeatus. The sequence continues at coordinate 17,429,318 of NC_135693.1, read as the reverse complement.
GTAAATCATTTATATGAGATGTGTTTTCTTTCCGGAACCTCTGACTGAGCCAAAAAAGGCTCCATGCCGACATATTTCCGTCCCGCGAATGTGCTCAAATAAACAAAAACTCCCATAGGAACCTGCCCTTAAAATAGCCACTTCCTCTGGCGGGCGCGTGTCCCTTGTGGAGTACCTGAGAGCTTCCGGGGGTTCAAAGCGGGGTGACGGAGCACAAAGGTGACGGGGAGGAGGACACCTGCCAGAGGAACATATGGGCCAAACAGGCTGTGACGAGATGGGACGTGACGGACTGAGAGATCCCCGGAGATCCACCTGGTCTGAGGTCATGCTGAAGCTGCGGAGGCATCTGTGGGCAGGAGGAAAGTCAGCTGATGCTGCGGACGTGCTTTCACGTATTCAGGCAATATGTCACCTGAGCAGAGACGGGACGGGGGAGGATGGTTGGATTCTTTTTAAATCAACCGGGGGAAGAACTAGTTCATTCTGAGAGTGATATTAAACAAAATGAAGTTCATTCAGTACAAGCCCGCTTCAGAAGACCCCTTATAAGCGTCTAAAAGGCTAAGTTCAGGGTTTAGGCATCAACCCCTGTTAGTTAGGTTTAGGAGAGGAGCGCTGTCGGCGAGGACGAGGTGGCGGTTACGGTCAGGTAGTTGCGAGGGTTGGGCTGCACTAATGGCTTCTCCAGCTTGTACTCCAATTATCAAAAGCTACAGTTACTCAATAAAGCAAACACACTCCATCCAACAGCTCAGCTCGGCTGCTTTATGTTTTCTCCCCAATCGATCACACTCTGTCGGCATATTCTGCTGCTCAGCTTAATGCAGGCCCACTGCCTCTGGGGAAATAATTACTGCTGCATTGGATAACCGGTGGATACGATGCTAACTCCACCGTTGGTCGGCGAGCAGCTCGGAGCCTGTGCCGCTCCGCTCGGGGGCGACCGACCCTGCTGGCTGGGAGAGTTGAACTTCACCTCCGTTTCTCGCCGGGGACAGAATGAATCACACAGCATTTGAAGACTCCACTGCACGTCTGCAAAAGCATTATCCGACCGCAACGCGGAGGAGTAAGTGCTTGTTCAGAAGGCATCAGAGCATTGAGGCTTAGGAGCAGGTAGATCGCGGTGTGTTTGATATGCAATGAAAAGCCCTCTTACCCCGTACTCTAAATCTCAGGTCATTAGTTGTCACTTATTTCAATTTTCTTTTCCACTCAGGCTCCTCGGCGTCTTTGAAAGGGAACCATGAAGACCGTGGGAACGCATTCAGTGCAGAGAGATTTTTACCTTTTCATTTTTTGACAAGGCCGAGTGTGCGGGCTCGCTGGTTCGTGTGCTGCTGAAAAGAGAGAGTGAAAGAGAGAGACTGAAAGAGTGATCGTGACTTTGGATGACTGAGGATTCTTTCATTTTAAATTGACGTATTTTCAAGGTCAAGCCCCTACAAGTTTTGTACAAATATACAAATTGACTGATGTCAAATACACAACAGTATCACGCGGATCATGGACCTCAAATGCAATTAATAAATCTGTATTGATTTACATATGCAGGGTAAGGCTTCCAATTAAAAAATATGAAACATAAATGATGCCAGAAAACTGTGTGGACTGTAATGCTCAGGGTTAAAGTTGTGCTTGGCAGAGTTATGATTTAAGTTTTTGTTCACTCAAATACATCATTAGACACAACTTAATGCGATTAGCACTATATATGTGTTTTTCATTAAGACAGTAGATGGATACAACCAGTATAAAACAATAAAGCCTTTAAAAAAATACATAAATTAAGCATTTCATTTGTACATAATTAATTATAGATGAATGATAATTAAGTCTAAATTTGTATACCTTCACGTCTAACAATATCAATCAGAAATGCAGAAAATATAATATTTCATAAGCAAATATGAACTTGCATCCTGCACGGGCATGGAATCAGTTTGCAGTAAAGTGAATAGTTGATAGGTGGAAAGCAACTGAGTAGTCCTATAAAGTTTCATTGGGAATACATTAAGATCACGGTCTTAAGGTGAGATATTGAGTGGTGAGGGTGAAGATTAGGGTTAGTGGCTGAGGGCATTCGTGTAATCAATGAGGTCCCGGCGAGATGCGTGCACGCAGGTGTGAATATAAATCAGTGGTTATAGATTCACGTCGTCAGCATTCTGATCCCTGCTGGTTTTCTATCCAGTGATCTAATCAGAGACTTTACACCTGGGATGTCAGGTGAACCCGAGGATCGATAGAAAAAAGAACATGGGACGCCGAGGAAGCAAATACAGTCAGTCACATGACATGCATAAATAACGCATGTTACTTTTTACATTTTAGCCATTAATCTGCTCCCTCTTTTACATCATAGACTCATAATCAGGATTGACAGCTAAACTGGTAGCACAAAGGCTAACCCGGTAGCACAGAGGCTAAACTGGTACCACAGAGGCTAACCCGGTAGCACAAATGCTAACCCGGTAACAAAGAGGTTAACCCGGTAGCACAGAGGCTAACCCGGTAGCACAGAGGTTAACCCGGTAGCACAGAGGCTAACCTGGTAGCACAGAGGTTAACCCGGTAGCACAGAGGCTAACCTGGTAGCACAGAGGTTAACCCGGTAGCACAGAGGCTAACCCTGTAGCATAGAGGCTAACCAGGTAGCACAGAGGCTAACCCGGTAGCACAAATGCTAACCCGGTAACAAAGAGGTTAACCCGGTAGCACAGAGGCTAACCCGGTAGCACAGAGGTTAACCCGGTAGCACAGAGGCTAACCTGGTAGCACAGAGGTTAACCCGGTAGCACAGAGGCTAACCCTGTAGCATAGAGGCTAACCAGGTAGCACAGAGGTTAAGCCGGTAGCACAGAGGTTAACCCTGTAGCACAGAGGCTAACCCGGTACCACAGAGGCTAGCCTGGTAGCACAGAGATTAACCCTGTAGCACAGAGGTTAACCCGGGACCACAGAGGCTAACCCGGTAGCGCAGAAGCTAATCTGGTAGCACAGAGGTTAACCCGGTAGCACAGAGGTTAACCCGGCAGTACAGAGATTAACCCTGTAGCACAGAGGCTAACCTGGTAGCACAGAGGCTATCCAAGCAGCACAAAAGAAAGCAAACCCAGTCTGAGCCACTGAGGTGCAGGTTTTCTGGGTGTTGAACACCATCACACCTTCGCCATCAACCCCCAAAACCTGAGAAGTGAGACGTTGTGACTCTTCATACCCACTAACGTCTTTGTTCTTCAGCTGGAAATTGGCTTTCATTCCAGGGGCAAATAACTGCACAGCGATCATGGTCATTTATCAATAACTCAAAAAATAAGTTTTCCTCCTTGTCACCAGACTCCAGACACACTGCAGTCGTTTTTTCTCGCCGATCATCACTTATAATCTGAAGGAAAAAAAAACTTAGTTTATGGAGTTTGATGTGAAAAGAAACAGCCGATGTACGCTCTCCTCAAAACCATGAAACTCCACCAACAGAAACAGTCATTTCGCATTGTTGATCAGTGTAAAAAACAAACATACATCGGTACCGACATTTCATAAAGGGTCCGACATCACTAGAAGAAGACTGCAGTGCGCCATCATCTGTTCTATGAATATAAGACAAACACGTTCACGAGAGAGGTCGTCGGCAGTCAGAGGTTTCTCTTGCTAATGCTCCTTGATTGTCATTGACCTACTTACACCGTAATCACAGCCGACAGTCTCTCCTGGGTCTGGGTGGCTTTCTCTGCAGAGGATTCTACATCTGACAACCACCCGAAGACGCAGGCGCATGACTGACCTCATTTCCAGAGGAGAATGCTGCGTGTCCGACTCCTGCGTTGGTTATTTCCTCACACATGTTGCGCAGATGCTGCAGCCGCAATGTTTGCATTTGAATCTCATACATTTTAGATTATTTTTAATAGGAAGCAGAACCTGCTCATGGAGCGTCTTGTTCCTAGGTGAGACGGTGCCTTTACCTGTGTGGGGTGGTGTGTGTATGTGTGTGACTGCAAGCTATGGTGAGCTTCACATAAAAGGCGTGAAGGACACCCACCCATCTTCCCCTCCCATCATTTGTACTTCAGAGTGGATGTATTAGATTAAATAAATAGTACATAGAGGGTCATTTTCTGCCCATCAGCATCCTGCAGAAGAGACGGCGCCTGACAGACTGCAGCCAAACACACATCACATTGCAAAGTGCGTCAGATGCCCAGGCAACATTACTTAAAGGAACAGTGCGTAGGATATAGTGACATCTAGTGGCGAGGTTGCAGATTGCAACCAGTCTTTAATGCATTTAGAATGCAAATGTTTTTTGAAATCCTTCTGATTGTAAATGTTACAAGTGTGCAGCTGGAATAAATTGTCCTGAACTTTTTTCATTTGTATTGTCTACTTCCGGTCGAGGTGCAAATATTCGCCGGTGGTGTCGTGTGTGTCGGGTCATTTCCCTGCAGGATGACAGGCGCCATCAGCTGATTGGTCCCTGGGAGCTCCAGGTGTGAGCCTCATTGTCAGTTTGTTGTTTTGCAGGACATCGTGTCACAGAGGATGTCTCCTGACAGCATGAGATGTGCGCGTTGCTTCCCAAAGCGCAGGATTTCAAAATCGCCAATGTTCAAGTTTTAAACAACAGTGTTTGTGAGTTCACCCCATCAGAGGTCATTTAGATGCCTCAGAGTGATATGAGCTATTAATGGGAACAAACAACAGTCTAATCAGCAGCCGTCAACACCAGACCATCAGAACTCACCGTCGCTGGAGAATTGGCCGTGTAGTTTTTGATGTGATGACCGCGACTTCCGTATCTCCAAAAAGGCTTTTCTTCAGAAGAGTAATTACACTCCCGCCTAAAGCGAATGCATTTAATCATGCAGCTACAGCGGCGAGCATCAAGGGGGTCCTGACACCACGAAGCATGTTCACACAGTTGTCGTAATGGATATTGTTTAGTCTCTAATAACCTTTTCTTTATCTCAAATTACCACCATTTGTTACCAATCCTCAGATTCTCAGCCGTCCACAGACTCAGGCATTAGAGGAGGGTAAGTGCATCGATTTCAGGGATTTCTGAACTGATAATGTAAAGCAAGTGAAAACTGGAGGATTGTCGTTTCGCTGCTAATCATTTTTCTTTTCATACAATTATTCTTTTGTTGCTCTGGTTCTTGGATAAAAGCCTCTGATCTCTGCTAAATTTATCCTCCAGCGGTCCTATCGCCTCTTTCAAAGCACAGGCTGCTTTTACAAAGATAATCCACTACAATAAATGATAGACTGGTGTGAAACAGCAACATGGGAGTGAAAACAACTATTTATTGTTTTACAGTATATGTCACATGGTGGATAAAGTGTTAAATATCTCACATTTCTTCATAGGTGATCGCTTAAACCAAAGTAATCACAACTCACTTTTGGTGAGAATGAGGATTTCAGCGGGAGTCAGAAATAGTCTCATCAGGAGATAAAAGAGAACCCTGAATTCAAAGTTCGATAGTTAGAACAACCCCAGGGGAAAGGTTTTTCAGGGTATTTATGTTTGATGTGTGTGTGTATGTGTGTATTAGTACTAGTACACACACACACACACACACACACACACACACACACACACAGTACTACTAAATACTAGCAACATTGGTGCAAAGATGATTCCATCACGTCACACCAAGTAACCCACTTTGCATGCACCTGAAACAAAAAAGAACCAGTCCATGTTGTATATTTACAACAAAGTAAGTTATTAAACTTTTCCTTACAATAAACTCTGTAGTTCTTCCTTTTGACCACTAGTCGGTGGTATTTCCCCACGACTTCAGGGAAACAGAAATCCTCCTCTCCGCCCCCGCTGATGTCGTTGATGTCATTTTGTTTCTCCACATTTCAGGGCTCAAAAGCCGCCCGGCTGCGTGTTCTGTGAGCGTGGTGTCCGTTCCATTACCGGGTGGGAGAACCAGGAGCAGTTGCTGTAAGGACAGGTCTCTGGAGTGCACAAGCTGCCCTCCTTTTTGAGCTGACGGATCATTTTGGTTAAACAACACACGCGCACACACACGCACACACACACACACACACACATACACACACACACACACACACACACACACACGCACACACACAAAGCACCACCCATGTGGCAGATGCTGACTTTGATGTTAAGGGCCTGTCGCTGCAAGAGAGCAGGAAAATTAGAAATATATAAATTTAAAAACTGACTGTGTGTGCATATTTGTTGGAGAGGAGTAGTAACAAAGTGGGTCAAAAGCAGGATTGTAACTTTGTTGTCGTGAATTGCACGGGCTTAAACTTCTTCCCTGACATATCCACATGACATTTAATCTGACATTTAATCACTAACCTTTAGCCTCAACCTAACATGAGCTAAATTCAAACAAAAGCCTACAACTTTCAGACTTATCAATGGTGACTGACCTAGAATGACTCTTAAAGGTTACTCTGGTATTTCCCGTGTTTTGGGTTCTCGGTGACTAATGAAAAGAATTTCTGAAATTGGTTCAGTAATGAGAGGGAACGCTGCAACGTAATCAAATCGTGCAATGTGCTCTGTCGATGTTTTTTTCACAAAAAGCGCTTGTTTTTTGTCACTGCCCGGGATCAGATTGTTATTAAAGCAGAGACCTATTGATCTTCTAACGTTTAGTATTATTATTCTTTCAGCTTATTTCTTTGGACCCGATTGACTTCATATTCAAGTAAAGTTTTCCATCATATTTTTCACGTAACATATTTAGACAAAACCTATTTTCAGACATAACATAGCCATACTTTTTCCCCCGTAGTATCATTCAACCGAACATATTTCAACTTTTCTTTGAAAACTTTTTTTAACCCAACATTTATTTTTTCATGAGATTTTTCAACATACTCTTTTTGGACTTTTTAATCATAATTCATATTTTTCGAGCTCAAATTTATTGACTTGTTACTCCATGGAACCTTCCTGAAAGAAATGTTCAATGATGTTTGTATTTTGACTTTTTCTTCAAAACGTTTCAACGTAATATTCATTTCATTTTTTTTTATTACATGGCATTTTTCAACCTAAAATATTTTGACTTTTTTTTTGAAATATTTTTTTGACCTGATATTTTTTTAACTCATTTTTTCAAACATTCTTTGACACACCATATTTTGACAAAAACTCGAGTGAGTACTGAGTACCTACTCAGTTTACACTGCTCTCCTTCTTATTCTTCTTATTGTGCAGGCCTCTCCTGAACCACATGAAACATACATGTGACATCAAACATACATGTTCCCCTTGCCATTTTACTGTGAGGAACATATTGATAGAAGCCGGGGGAAATAAAACCATGATGCTTGGATGAAGGATTTCTGTAAATGTTATCCAAAAACAAACACTATTCGAGCTTATGTGCACAATGCTAATCGTTTAATTCATCGAATAATAGCGTAACAGAGCGTCTGAATGGGTGAAGCAGAGTTGAAAAGCAGCGAGCTCCTCCTGTAAAGACTTACTGACATCTCGTGGGGACCAGAGGGAGCTCCTCCTTCAGAATACGTCTCTTATCTCACAGCTTATTATTATTAAATCTTCATTTTAAGCACCAATGAGATCAAAAGCAACGTTTGCCACGGGTCCTAATTTAAAGTATATATAATATATATTCATCACTTTAAGGGAGAGACACGTTATTTCATCCTCTAGTTTGTTTATGCAAAATAAACAAATGAGAATCACAGTGGTTTATTTTTGCTACAGATTACCTTAATTACATCAGATGTTCATAAGCTGACCTGAAAGGTGCAGACGACAGTAAACGGCCCTCTGATGGTGGAGGGGACTCGCCAACGATCCCCGAAAGACTGCGAAGTTTAATTGTACTGCAGCTCCTCCACAAAGGGAGCACATTTCCCACACGAGCATCCTTTGTCGGTTATAATTTTGTCATTTTTCATGTGCAGAGAGTTGTTTTTGTCTTTTTATCCACCCGATCGCTCCGGTTATTGGTATTGATCCAGAATCCTATCAACTCATCCAGCAGAGTTATAGCCCCTTTAAAATCTTAATATAAAAAGTGCCTCATTTTTTAAGGTAGAGGGGGTGAAATCAATGCTTTTGCAACACAAACTGACGACACACACTTCCAATTGCAATCTGTGAGAGACGCTTCAGAAGGTCACCGGGAGGTCGCTGCAAAAATAAACGACTCCCGCTTCGGAGAAGCTTTACAGCTTATGAACTTTGAAACGAACTCGACCTCCTGCCTCCATGGGGCCACACCCTCTAATGAGACCTTCATGGGGGGTTTGTTCAATAATGATGCGGGAATTTATAACATATGCACATCAGCATAAATCCCCTGGAGTTTTAAATGTAAATAAATCATTAGTAAAATGATTTTTAGGGGTCCAACAGTCCATGTAATACTTACGTACTTGTTTTACTTATAACTCGTTCACCCCAAAGAGACTCATAAAGGGGGGGGGGGGGGGGTGCAGTGCTTTCAGCTGCAGTCGGTGTAGAATCAACTGGAGATGATTTGGATGTGGAATGTTTTAATCTGCTTTTTGGGGTATAAAATGTGATCATGTGTTGTCAGTGCTGCTTACAGCTGAAAGACAACAGTTTCCATCCTGATCACAATTGATGCCTAGGCAAGTTTCTTTGTTTTACATGCCGGTCTTTGAACCAGAAAGTTTAGATGGAAAAACAACTCTAACATTGGATGTTTTTCAGCCCAAGTCCCATTTTTACTTAAAGATTAAAGATACGTAAAGAAACTGAACCCAGGTGAATTTCAGTTGTCTGTTAAATACATGCATAATTGTTCTGTACTTTGTTTTAATAAGGTCAAAGGAAATGGAGGTAAACAGGTTCTATATGCGCTTCAGAGCCTTAACATGCTCTTTTGGATAAAATACCCATGATGCCCATGGACAACTTACCCTATTCCAGATCAATTAAACAGCAAAACACAAATTGAGTCAAACAGCTGTTGAGTGTCCATACAAACAGCCCCTGATAGGAAGTGCATGTGAGCGGCGTCGGTGTTGATCAATGGGGCGATAATGATGCTCCTGCAGCACTGCGGCCACTCTGATTAACAAAGCACGGGTGTGACGGGGTTTCCCTCGCCACACAGATTGGTGGATTTTCATCTCGCTCCGTGGATTAGTTCTATCCGGGAGGTAATCAGGGGTTTCACTACAACTCCCACAGTCACGCGCAGCCTCGTATCAACGCCACACAGACTCGCACGGCCCGCCGGGGTGTCGACACACACACACACACACACACACACACAGTTAAAACTGGGCCAAGAGGTCGAGCGTCACAGATCCACGCATGACCGCCCGAAGGAGACTTTTCCGCCCCCGACCTGTTGCATGAGCGTTGTGCTCGGGACGTTTGGATTGCAGATATCAGAGAAAAATATGAAAAAATATGATCCATATGAAAAGAGATTTTGGGGACTGATGATGGCGTCGTCTAATAATCAGACTTTGCCAAAGAAATAACGATACAGGAAGCAGTATTTTGTCCACGGAGGTTCATGAGGAGGGCTGAAGGAGTTTAGGACTTTAAAAGGATCACGCACATACAGATACAGATGTTGGATATTCTGAGGCGAGACAGCACTTAAACTGCTAGAATACATTTGATGTAAATTAAACAAATGACAAACATTTAGACCATAATTTGGGGATTTTTCAAAGTACGAATGATCTAATGTTTATTTTTGAAATTCAAGATTTTAATGAGCGTCAATAAGAGTGTGTGTGTTTGTGCGCAGCTATACCACGCTCACTAAACAACACACGCGTCGCCCTTAAATGAAGCCCGATTTGTGTCGTGTCAGGTGGATTAACATTTCTTTGCCATTTTTTGTTGGCTGTCACTAAAGCTCTTCATGAGCGTGTCTATGAATAAGAATTACTACTGCAGGGGATGATACGTTAAGCTGCAAATCAAATACAACCTTTATTTTATTTAACCACTACTACTTTTTCTCTTTCACGATAAAAATGTAAGTAACACAAAATCGTGGCCACCAGTCACTACATCCCACCATTCACTTCTACTATTATTTGTCCCATTAGTGACCCACGGCGATACCGTCCAGCACAAGTTAGCATTAAAAAGATCAGATTTGCTGATTCATAGTGACAAACTGTCTCATATTAATGCAAAGTGAACACACCCTAAACACATAAAGCCTTAAGTCCCGAGAGGGTGGGAACTACGCCCAAAACAAATAACCGGCCGTCTATCACAAGATTCTAAAGGGATAACAGTTGCTTGGTCATTGTGAAAAGTTCAGAAAGAGAAAGCTGCCAAAACCTGTTGTATGACAAGTTTTCAACTAACTGATGCAACTGATATAAGACAATACAGGTGGGAACGTATGCTGTGCACCTCAATGTATTATTCACTAATCAATATTTAACATTTTTTGTTCATACTGGGTTTTTTTATATCAATGTTTTTTGCCTTTTGGAATCGCTGTTTAAGTAAATTGTTTTGCCCAAATCACAAAAATCTTCTCTATGTAAAAAAAAAAAAGTTTAATAATGTAAAAATATTTTTAAATTGCGGATTATTAAATGAATAATATCACAAAACTGATTAAGGATAGAAAGTGCATTGTCATGCAACACGTATGATCTTTAGTTGAATCCAAACCTGGAACTCTCCATCACACGTTGGTTTTACAAGGAGTCGTGCAACAAGGCTGTTAATCCAAAGGTCACACAACTCAAAGCATCGGGTGGTATCAAAAGTGCAAACAGGTTTTAGATTATTCAGTTCATGTTTTTTTCCTGATGTGAAACCCCCCCCCGCCGTCCCAGCCGACCCCCGGGAGTAACAAAAAAATCAGATTTTTTTTAATGAAATAGCCACCAGGTGTCACTACATCTCACTATTCACTTCTACTATTATTTGTCCCATTAGTGATAAAGAACACAACAAATGTACAGCGTGATGAAAAAGCATCTGGGAAAATATCTTTTTATTTGTTTTGATGTGAAAGTATTTCATTTTCTTTGACATCACAACATTTAAGGTTCATCCTGTTTGGGAAAGATTTTACATGTAAAAAGGATATGACAATGTTTATTTCAGCGAAGGCAGTGATGAGACGGGTGTTGTTACTTATAAGTCCCAAACACACTCATACCCAAATACACACAGTGTGCCGAGGCATCACCACGTATCACCGCTCCCCACGAGACGACTCGATCCAGACTGTTTTCACCACGGCTGAACTTCTTTATCGGAGACGAACTTCCCGTGAGGCTCCGTGGCTCCGGGCGGCAGCAGGGCCAGGTAGACGGGGGTGATGGCGCCCTCGTCCGGAGACTTGGGGGCTTTGTCGCCGGCCATGTCGGTGCGCACCCACCCGGGGCAGCAGGCGTTCACCAGGATCTGAGAGAAATGACGGGGGAAAGGCGACACAAGTGTGAGGTTTTCTCACAGTTGCAACGCTGCCAGCGTAGATTAAAAGTCCCAAAATGAATTAAAAGAGCAGGGAGGTTTCAGGTTTTGTTTTCGAGGTTGTCACAAATATCAGATACGGTTTCTTTGAAATGTGTCACATTTCTCAAGTTACCCCGTCGCTTGGTCTCTCCTTGGACAGACGGCGAGCATGGATCATGGACAGGACCTGCAGACAGAGAAACACCCGTATGAAGGATGAATGTCTCCGTGAAAGGAAATGAAGCTCCACAAAACGAGGCGCTCGCACCGTGAGTCCGGTCTTGGACGTCCCGTACGCCGACTCGGGCCAGCCGCCCTTCTTGTGCTCGCCCTTCTTGGCCTGGGCGACGAACTGCTCCATCAGTCCCGACAGCTCCTCCTCGGTGATGTCCTCGCTGCGGAAGCGCTGCTGCAGGGCGGCGTCGCAGTTGTTCAAAGTGCGGGCGCCGACGAAGCTGGAGACGTTCACCACGCGCCCTGACACACACACACACACACACACACACACACACACGCTGTTCATTACTTACCAAGCCAGAAAAGGTCAACTTTATGCCTTGACTTAGATGCGATCGGACTATGGACGGAGTAATCAGTGTCCTCCATTACCATGGCAACCGGCTACAGTCTGATTTGTTCCCCCCCCACAGTCTCATGATCAACTGACAATTGCAGTTGTTTGCAAGCGCACACAGTCCTCCGTAAACCTGGAAAGTCTCCTTTACCTCCGGCCTTGATGAGCGGCAGGAAGTGAGTCAACATGTCTCTGGTGGCAAAGAAGTTGGTCTTCAGGGTGACCTCCGCCTGGACCGCAAACGGAGCCGTGTCCGCCGCTGAGAGCAAGGAGGAGATAGACGATGTGATAAAGTGCAAATGAGATTCATTTAATGCCCGAATAAAAACACCATCAAATATATCTACAAACTCAAATGTGTAAAAGTTGAATGCAATTTGTTGGTTGCAACGTGCATCAGGAGGAGGGATCCTTTTTTAGTGTTTTGACCAAACTTTTCATAGAGTTTCATAGAGCTAAAAACATTTTAATTTGCTTTAGCTACACTATTCATTTTGAATGCACATAAGATGGGAGAAGATGCTGCTGGCTCACATTTCACTCATTACTATTCAGTCACATAAACGTATTTAAATAGAACTGTGTGCATGATTGTACCACCTTTGAACGCTATCCCAGCGTTGTTTATGAGGACGTCCACCCCTCCGTACTTCTCTTTGAAGTAAGCAGCAGCGGTGGTGATGCTCTTCTGGTCGTTGATGTCCAGCTGGTGGAACTGTGTCTTCAGCCCTTCGGAGGCCAGAGACTTCACCGCTTCCTGACCACGGCCGCTGGAGGGAGAGGAGAGAAAGAATAGATTCTCATGAGAAATGGATGTGCTGGGAGTTCTGGCAGGTGTTCCCAGGTGAGCTACCTACACGTCTCTGGCGGTGATGTAGACGTCTCCTTGGTACTGCTTGCAGAGCGCTCGGACGATGGCCAGGCCGATGCCCTTGTTGCTGCCCGTTACCACGGCGACTTTGATAGACATGTCTGTTCACAGGGGAGAAACGAAAACGCATTATAGTTACATCTTTATTAGAAGGTAAGGATTAGGTTTGCTGACAGTACAAGTAGAAACTTAAACTGTGAATCCTAATGTATAATCACCAAGCAATATGTAACTCTTTCTTTTCATACCATGTTTTATTCTTTGTATCTTAATGTTTCTTGACTTTCGGAATAGCTATTTTTAGAATCTTTAAAAAAGTTTTTTTTTCCCCAAAAGTCAGTAAGTAAAGTAAAAGAAACCTGACTCCGATTAAAGTTTAATAATGTAAAAATTGTTTTCAATCGTAGAGTATTAAATGAAGAACATTCCATAACGGAGAAGGGATAGAAAGTGCATTGTCATGCCTGATCTCGTATAACCTGTAGTTGAATCCAAACCTGCAACGTAACATCGCAAACTGCTTTAGGTTGCAGAGTTGTGAAACAACCCAAAAGTCATACAACTCAACTCACAGCATCGGGTGATATCAAAAATCCGAATGCATTTCAGATTATTCAGTTTGAAGGCCGTTTTTCCTGATGTGATAGCAACAGCGATACACAAACGAACACTGGCGTATTTCAGAGAGTAGACACATGCAGGTACTACACACTACTACGCCTTCGCTCTGCAGTAAATGTATAGTAACTGGCCGGTGACGGAGGTTCCTTACTTCAAGGTGGTGCTGGAGCGTTGTGGTCGTGGACCTGCGGTGAAGAAGCTGCAGAGACGAGAGAGACGTTCGGGAAGCCGCGCTGAGGGAAAAGGGAGAAGAAAAAGGGGGAGGAGAGCTGGCGGTCCGCTGCGCAGCCTTACTGCGCACACCCGGAAAAAAACAGTCAACCCCGTGGGTTTGACCGGAGGCCGAACAGGACGAAGTCTTCATACAAATGAGAATAATAACTAGGTATTGTGGTCGGTAATTGTTCCGTACAATCTGATAACAATCATTGGTGGTTTGCTATTCATTTTGAATTTAAAGCGCCATGTATATCTTTGCGTTGTCGTTTCTTGTATCCAGCGGCTACACGGAGAGCATTCAAACCTAAATATATAATTATGTAACTTTTAGCCACATCCAGTTACCACTTTATTAGGTGAATCCTAAGTCTAAGTCCTGCCTGCTCAACTGCGGTGATGATCCGTTTATTGTTAAAATGATGATTGAGAATTCAGTTTGTTTACTCTACCCGCCACAATGCAAATAGCTTGAACATTATATTAGACACTTGTCGGTGGGATGCAGTTTAACGTCCGTGCTCCACAGCCTCTAAAATAACCTCTTTAATCATGATAACCATAATGTTTGGCAGGATATGTTACACAATTATCGTTCAAATAAATAAACAAGCAGAATACAGGACCAATCTCTGCCTTGGTGGTATTTATAGTTATCATTTAGATCAATTATCCATCTATAATAATCTCACCCAATGTGAGTACTGCGGGGTTGCATTGCATGATACCATGTGCGTGCTTGTGGTCCAGGTGACGTCATGAGGGGTCGCGGCCATCACGCGGGACGAGCGGCGAGGAAGAGAAGGCAGAAACGAGAGAGCGCCGTCCAGTCGGGTATGAATCAGTCATCCTCATGTTTGCTCTTTAAAACTGTGTCTCTGCTGCCAGCTGTTTCAACACAGATGTGTCCGTCTCTCTGTGTTTCCTCAGTCTCGATGTGTCACCAGCTGCCGTACGTGAGGCTCATGAAGTTTCTTCACCAGCGGGGATTCACCTCGACGCCGCTGCAGCCGGCGCTCTTCGCTGGTACAACGTGTAGACTGTCTGTTTCCGCAACCTGCAACCTCACTCCACCTGTGTGATGATCCGACTGATGGGCTGAACATCTGACCTTAAAGTTCATGTTTGATGCTTCTTGTTATCACAGACACGGGGAGAGGACTTCAAGCTCTCAGAGGCATAAAGGTAAGTCTGCACCTGACTGGATGGACTACGCCAGGTTTATGCGGTTTATATTATTAGTAAGTTACCTTAAAGTCTGTCATAGAAAATAAAAAATAACAACCACAGAATGATTACATTTCCTTCTTTTCACTGTAGAGGTGGCCTTCTGTATCTTTCTCATTGTTTATAATTATTCCCAATTAAAGCTAGAGTCAAAACAACATATTTAAAACTAAACAAGCATCCAATCAGACGCCTCAGTTCAACCAGTTACGTAATAATACCCCTGACCTTTGGTTTGATGTAGTTTTTGTGGGTGTTAAAGTCTATCGCTTTGTCTCCCTCAGCCGGGCCAGCTGGTCCTTTCTCTGCCAGAATCTTGTCTCCTCACAACCTCTACTGTTCTGCACAGCTACCTGGGACAGTATATCAAGAGGTAAACTCCGACGCACTCATAGGGAAACCACTTTGAATGTCGGAATGTGGACAGAATAACTATTAGCTATTAAATTAAATGCAGTCCTTCCCAACGGCCCTCCAGCAGCTTTAAAGCTCCAATGTGTCATAAGGATGTTGGTCCAGCTTTTTAAAAGGAACATTTTTGTGTCTGTGTTGCACTGAATTGCATCTAAGCAGAAGAGCAAGTGTCAGATAAGCTGCACTCGTATTATTATTATGTTACTACGCGCAGGATTAGAATACAGAGCTGTGAATGATTGTTTCCATATTCCAGTGCGTAAAATCGGAAAATCCGACGTCATTTGAAACTAATGAGCTCAATTCATTAAAGACACCATAAGGACTCTTAGCGTGACGACGTCATAAAACAGGGGAGGCTCAGCTTTTCTTTGAGGGTCGCTGCTTGTGTCTCCCCAGCTGGAAGCCCCGCCTCTCTCCCCTGGTGGCGCTCTGCGTCTTCCTGGTGTGCGAGCGCCACCTGGGAGAGGCCTCCGATTGGTTCCCCTACATCGACGTGCTGCCCGCCGCCTACACCTGCCCCGCCTACTTCGCCGACGACGTGGTGGCCGCTCTGCCGAGCGGCGCGCGGCGGCGGGCTCTGGAGCAGAGGGAGGCGGTGCGAGAAATCCACTCGTCCCATCGAGACTTTTTCAGGTGACTTCGCCGCTGAAGCCGGTGTGTTGAGTCACGCGTGAGACCGAGTGCCGATTAGAGCTCGCGGGGCAGAGTTCACGCGCCGCGTCACGTGACTCCCACACTTGATCTTTGCTTTCAGGTGCTCTTTGCTCTCCGTGCAGCCCTTTATCACAACATGCCAGTCAAAACATGTTGCCTTAAATACAGACCTATACATGTACTTGTTCAAAAGATGTGACCCCTGTTTTTTGTGCGAACAATGTCTACGTCCCACTAAGCTGTAAGGGATTTATTCTGGATGCAGATCCCTGCAGCCGATCCTGAGTCGGCCCGCGGACGAGGTGTTGACGTACGAGGCGTTGCGGTATGCACACTTAATCAAACACACACGCCTGAAAGTGGAATTCTGCTTAATCCTGCAGTGCAAACGCTTCCAGATAGCCACTTGTTTATTAAGCCGTGATCCTCCACCTCCTCCTCCAGGTGGGCGTGGTGTAGCGTCAACACGCGCTCCGTCTTCATGTCCCACTCGTCCAACCACTCCCTCTGCGGTCAGGATGTTTACGCGTTGGCTCCTTTCCTGGACCTTCTCAACCATCGCCCCGACGTGCAGGTAACCTTCAAACTACAGCTCATGGAATGAATTCATATATGACCTTTTCAATCACCAATCACTTTCCACCAATCTCATCATTTTCCTGCAGGTGGAAGCGAGCTTCAACGACGTGACCAGGTGCTACGAGATCAGGAGCGTCTGCGGGACGCCGCGCTACCGGCAGGCCTTCATCAACTACGGTTCCCACGACAGCCAGCGCCTGATGCTGGAGTACGGCTTTGTCGCCCCCTGCAACCCCAACAGCGTGGTCTACGTGGAGGCAGGTGGGGCACGTGAGCTCTTGGAGGTCACACCGGTTGTTTCTGTCCTGATCCAGTCCTAAGTCTGTACTGCCGTTCACTGCGGCCCCTCAGATCTCCTCTGTGACGTGTTAAGAGGCGACGGGGGTTTGGATCAGAAGATCAAGTTTCTCCAAGAGAACAATTTCCTTCAGTAAGACATTTACATTCGTATTGTTTCCATTGTGGGAGAAACCATAAGAGACTTTGCTGCATAGTTCACATTGAAAGCAAATTTGATGCAGTAAAAGGACTCCAGCTTTTAACTTCCCTTTCTTTCTTCGCCAGTAATCTCACCGTGTCCAGTGACGGCCCCAGCTGGAGGCTGATGACGGCTCTCAGGCTGTTGTCGCTGCCACAGACACTATAGTAAGACCACACACACATTCACACAGGATGTGTGTGTCTGTGCAAAAGAGAAGCTGCAGCGCTCTAGAATCTACTTTTAGTCTCACTGGTAAGTTTGTCAGCGATTAACTGATTTATTGGCCTTATTAGACGTGTGCTCGTTTCCATAGCAACCTCTGGAAGGCGGTGTTGCTCGGCCAGGTGCTGTGTGAGGAGAGAGAGGCGTGGAGCGTCCGGACGGCCAGGACTCTGTGTCAGCGACTCCTTCAAGAGTCTCGCGCAGCTCTGGACAAGGTGTGTGTGTGGGTGTGTGTGTGTGTGTGTGTGTGTGCACACAAAAACACACTTCGCCCAGCATCAGACCGCCCACCGGGTTAGCTGTCTTTAACGACCCGGCGTGCTGTGCGTGTTCAGATCTCCGGTCTCCTCGGACGCAGCGACCAGCGGGTCAGGGAGCAGCTCCACGTGGTCGAGTCACTGCGACAGGAGGAGAGGTGCATCCTGGGAAGCTGTCTTGAGGCGCTGGAAGGCCCGCCGGGACAATCGGGCGAACTGTTGTCATGCCAACCCGATGTGGACGCGGCGAGATGACGTCGGATCGGTGCCGGTCGCCACAAGAAGCAGAGTTCGAGGCTCCTGGCGGCTCCTGGCGGCTCCTCCGGCCCGGGACACGATGCATCCGGAGGGCTTCTCTCCTCTCCTGAAGGAGCAATAAGTGAGGATGCGTCGCTGTGAAAGGGGGTGTGGCCACGCGGCCGGTGAGGATCTGGTCACCACCATCACAGAAGGACACGCGGGTCACTAACACGACTCAGTCTTGTTTATTTTATGATTTAAAGTGACAGTACATTTCACCATTATTTCCATTCAGGAATTTGGTTTGAGATTCAAGTTTTTACTCCATCGAGAATGTTAGGTCGTAGTATCCACGAATCCTGCTGATTACACCAGAGAACAATCACAGCACGAGAAACAAAGACACTCGGTCGACTTTTACGAGTTTTACTTGCTGCACGATGAGCCCGGTCAAGAATCTTCGAGTACTAGACTCTTCACTCGATCACAGACCAAAAATGTCGACTCCAGGTTTAAAACGGCTTACACAGGTGAGTGTATGTGTGCGTAAGATAACGAATGAGTGTGTGCAAATGTGTTTGGGACTTTCCTCCCATACATGAAGTTGTTTTTCAGTTTTCTGGAGAAAATACAGCCGAGTCTGCCGTTTCCTGTTTTAACACAATGAAACAGTATATTGCGTAATGATAATCGCGCAATAAGCAGTATTCCCTAACAGAGAAGACAACAACTGCACCAGTAGACAGGTTATATGACACTTAAATTGGTTTATTTCACATCGTCAATTCGTAAACTTGGTTGCTGTATTTACACCAAAAGCAAGGACTTCAGTCGTCTAGGTTTGATAAAAATGTGTATTAATTGAGTCAAATAAAGCGTTGCAGATTTTCAAAGAAACCGGACTGACGGTAGTTATCCGTTTTGTGTATTCAGACATATTCAGCAGGAAACACTGTGGCTCGTTAGGTAGAACCCAAGAATAATTTGTCCTCGAGCCGGTGAAGGTGACCTTCAAGACCCTAAACTCTAAAAGAAGACAATTCCTGAGAATTTTGGCTCATTTTACATCTCTGAATCGTTTCTGAGTGTTTTGCGCGTCACAGTTTGACGACTGCCTTTTTCTTCTGGTGACATTGGATCGTCTCCATGGCGACCGTGGCTTCATAGAGAGGGACCGCCTCCTCGGGCTGCGGTCTGGAGAGACGGGTTGAGACCAGACAGCTTTAAGTTAAACCACAGTGAGTTATAAGGAGGAGGAGGAGACCCTGTCCAGACCAAGGGAAGCTGTGAAGCCCAAAAGGTTCCACCTGAGAATAGAATTACCTGCTTCCCTGGGCTGATATGAGAGCAAGCGCACAAGCATTTTATCTTAACTCAGCCTCCCAGCTCCTTATTCATGATTTAAATTAAAGCTATTCAGTTGATTTTCCTCGAACAAAATAATCCTCTGGAATTTGTATTCTATTTTTAAACATGTGTTCTGACTACTGGTGGATAGAAGACAGCTGATCTGTGAGAGTTACCTGAGAACTCCTGTGGACATCTTCTCCACGATGTCCTTGAGAATATCTGACACAAGTCTGTCAAGGAGGGACGTTAACTTCCTGACCACGTGCCCATGTTTTACATTACACACACACACACACACACACACACTGAGTGGAAGAGGATACGCAGGTATCTGCCTTGCTGAGCCGACGACGCCGTCCACACTTCATGGTTGAGGAAAGACAAGGAGGCCGATTTAAGGTACAGCAATCTGCAATCTGGAGGATCCAACTAGAAGAACACAACAGTGATGAATAGGACGGTAATTCAAAATTATGATTTTATAGATTTGTCTTTTAAAAAAAAATACATTTACATCTGTCTCACATCGTTGTAAGACGCAGCTGCGACTCACCTGGAGGTCTTTTTGGGATGTGACCCAATGCCCCCCCACTCCCAGCACACTGATGACGTCATGTTTATGTGGAAGGAGTTTTGCTTCCTCTGACTCTTCCTCATGCAGACGCACTACACACACACACACACACACACACATGTCGAGGTGTTATGCCGCTGACTCGCTCACATGTTCTCAAGTGTGAATCAAGGAACGCGCTTACCTCCAGAGTCAATGACGATATCCACTCCCAGTCCTCCCGTCTCCTCCACGACCGCCGGCAGCAGGTCCGACGGCCCGTTAAACACCGGAATAACTTTGGCTTTGCACACAAGACACAGCGACTTCATCCCACAACTCAATCTGGCTCATAAAACATTAAAACAAATGAATACACGCGAGTCTAGATGACAAAACACCTGAAGCTGGTTTTAGTCGTCATGGCTGTAAATGCAATGTTTGGCCACATGGTGGCGGCAGACTTTAGATAAAGACATTTTCTCCTTTTTACAACATTAATTTAGAATGCGGAATTGATAAGTCCTTATTTTGCACACATTTTTTATTGTTATTTTTCCCTTATTTTAACTTTTTAAAACTATGTCATGTTTATATTCTAGTATTCTTTCATTTATACACATATTGAAAGAGCATTGGTGGGAGCCTGAGACTCCCACCAAAGTCATGACAAAAACAATAAATAAATCCAATATACCAACTGTGATGGTTACCAACTGGATTCAGAGGGACACACAAAGCAACACACCTTCCGCTCACATTGATTAACCAGATCTCACCTACTAAAGGATCCTGGACCCCTGAGTAAAGGAAGACAGAGCGAAGAAAGGAGCAGAAGAAGACAGGAAAAAGACCCAAATATTTTAAAAGAAAAGGTCGAAAGAGGTTTAAATCATTTCACATTCGTCCCATGAAGCTTGGATTGACCGCCTGCAGGAGCGCTTACCCACGCTGGGCCGCAGCTGCTCCAGGAAAGCGTGTTTCTGCGGCGAGTGCGACGTGGTGAAAACCTTCACGCCGTGATAACAAGCCAGCTGGATGCACATGAGCCCGAAAGACTGAGGAGGAAGCAGAGACGGGAACATCACACCCAACTCTCTCGTTGTACCGCTTTACATCGTCCTGGTTCTTCACTGTTCTTACGTACGCTGGCGCCGTCCATGACCAGCAGCGTGTGTCCCGCCGCCATGCGAGCGTGTGTGTGCAGGGCAGTGTACGCGCAGAGGGCGTCACGCAGAGCGCCGGCGGCACACACCGAGCTCAGCTTCTCCGGCTTCTGGACTGAGGAAAACACAAAACACCAACACACAACTCTTTGTTGACGTGACCATGAAAACAAAATAGACATACTGGTCGACTGTGTTGTGAGAATTTGTGTTCGTGATGACGGAAGATGCTCATTGCACAAAGTGCATGTTATGTGACCTGCATTGGGTGTGAGTGTGTGTGGGTTTGATACCTAAATAGTGTTCATCGATGTCAATGGCACCGCAGAGTCCAGAATAGGGAGAGTCCAGAGGCAGAATACCTGGGACAGGAAGTTAAACTTAAATGTTACTCAGTAAATGACCATTTGAAAGACTTTTCAACATCGAAATAAAAAGAAAGAATACCATGAAGAGGCAATACACGATACCCAGTTCTAGCTAATGTACATTATGAGTCATCAGATATTACAAATACATCTGATAACTGTCACCACCGTCGACATCACATGCTCCATCTTCCTCCAACACACCGTAGACAGAATAGAAAAGTGTCTCTTACCTACAACCTCCTCCTCTGGGTGGAAGAAAGAGACCTGGGAGCCCACTGCGGGAAAAACAAAATGAGTTAAGGATTGCTGTGCAAAGGTCCGGATAACTTTTAGACCATGAGGCGGCACCAGTGAAAAGTTTGTTTGGGTGATGCTGACCTTGCAGCACGACTCCCGCCACCTCCCTGCCGACGGGTATCCGATCTCTGTGGACGCCGATGTCATCGAGCAGCTGGACAGATGTGAGCAGAGAGAGGCTGTTGTACCGTCGTGTGAGCAGAGTGCACACCTACCACCGTGAATGCTTTAACAGGGCGACACTTGGATATAAGCAGCTACACTACTTTAATTTGTCCTGGATAGCGAGTCTACGGTCACATCGTCTGTGGCTGTGGTACCTTGAGGTCCAGCGGGCTGAGTCCACATGCCTTCACCTGGACTCGGACCAGGTGGCCGCCCAAAACATCTGGGAGGGTCTGGAGGGTAAAGACAAAGAGAAATAGAATTATATATATATATATATATATATATATATATATATATATATATATATATATGGCAATTTTATAAATAACATGAAATGAATATGCATAGAATATGATTATGGATTGCAGATTGTTTTATTTACATGATGCTTGATGAGAAAACCAAGACATGTTGACGTTGAGTCGCAGTGTTGGAGACTCACCGTTTCCTGAATGACGAACTTGGGCTCAGCATCGCTCGCGCCGGCTCGGCAGAACAAACCTTTCATGCTGCTAATCCTCTAAATTACGCAATTAAATGCGATGGATAAACGTCTTAATACGTATCTGTTTACTCCCAGAGAAAATACCTTTCACTTCCTGCTTGAGTCAGCTGACTTTTTCTTCTTTGTTGTTGGGAATCTTTGCTTGAAGTATTAAGAATCACCACAGCACCGCCCCCTGGTGGATGTGTTGGTGTACTACAACACCCTTTATCATAAGATTTAGGTAAAAGTGTCATGTGAAGTGTGGGGACCATCATTTCCCCCAAAATTACATTATAAACTTTTCTTTCATTCATCCGTTCGGATTTGTAAATTCAGGAATAACGTATTTGTTTGTCTTTTAAGTAAAGTCTTAAAGTAGATAGTTAAATATTTCCTTCTGTTGTCGACTTAGTTATGTGAATGGTTCCACAATGTGTATTAACTTGATTTATTACAATTGCAAATTGGCACTTTCAATCCACATTTCTTAAAGGTATGTTTCTTAATTTCCATGAGCAGGGCTTTTGACTGTTTTTTTTATGTGACTAAAATGTAATAATAATTATGGTCTCTTTTTGGTAATTTCTTACTCCTGATCCTATTCATTTCTATAACAGTTCCGTTAGAGATTACTCCCAGAATGATATCATGTTCTCTGTTGAAGAATGTTACATTTTTCTTAGACCAACCAGCAAAAACCGTTGGAAACTTTGGTTCCGGTTTAATTACTCTGATACATATATATTCTTATTCACATTTTTGTTTGGTTTTGGATGCATTTTTAACATTTTGTTCTTCAATTAAACAGCAACCAGCCAGACAGGAGCTCAACTGACCCTTTTAAAAAACAGCGTCCCCGGTTTTCTTGCCGACCAAGATCTCGCGAGATTAGCAGGGTAGTAACTGCCACGTCTCGCGATACGACAGAAGCGTTACCCCATTTTCCAGCTGTCCCTCAATCGGTCGGGATTTCGAAACCGCAGGAGAATCACCGGGAAGGGTTTTGGTGATAAAACCGCACATTTTGGGAGGATATACAAAATCACATGGTCACATAAACACGCAACGAGCTACTACATTCTGTATTTCACCATGGAAACTGAACTATGAGGTAAGGGCAGAGTGTAGTATGTGAGGTGTGGAAGAATGTCCCTGAGCGGCTTGACGTTAGCTTCTCACTGGTTAGCCTGCTCGCTATCCGCTGGGATATATTCCTCAGCGGGGTTGCTTTGTCGTTGCATTTAACTCGGCGTAGCTCGCTGGTGTCAGCCTCCAGCCGGGATACGTACACTTGCCCGGGAGGTGTCTAATATCGATTTGCGTAGCACTGGGGGCGACTACAACTGGGCGACTACAACTGGGAGACCGATGCCTTCCAGCCGCTACCAACAGCTAGCCAGCACGGCTAACGTTTAAATCACTGGAGCTGCACTGGCAGCGCGAGACCCGACGTTAGCGCGCTGCGAACCGACGCCCGGCGTAAGTATCCCGGGTCGGTGGAGAGGAGGACGATGAATCGACAAAAGGGGGCTCGGCGGTGCTGGGATGCTCGCAGACCTCCAGTGGGTGGTGGTTTTCTCCTCGGTTAGCTTAGCACTGAGCTTAGCGTTAAACCTGATGTTGGTCCCATCCGGCTGACCCTTCAGAAACAGCCGCCTGTAGTTCTGTCGCGTTAAAACGGAAACGTGCTGCGGGGCAGTTGAGCAAGGCACCACGGGCGAGTCCGCGGCATTAATTCGGGAAGTGGAGACGAATTGACAAGCAGAGCATTTTTTGTTGTCGGTTTCCGGAGAAGTTTGCTCCCACATCCTTCCGGCTGGTGTGTTACTTCAGCGGGGGTTTTTTCTACTGACCTTGCTTGTTCTTACTATGCGGTCGGTTATGACTGGTTTCCACGGTAACGCGGATGCTGATCTTCCCCCCCCCCCCCCCCCCCCCCCCCCCACCCCCACTCGTCCTAAAGGTGAGAGACTTTCAGGTTAGAAAACCCCCACAAGCATCTTGATTGGAAACACTCAGCGACGCTTCGATCGAGCACCACACGCAATTCCCTAATTACCTCCCATGTTGTTCTTAACACTCCTAAAACTCCCCCTTTGGTCTCTCAGGAGCAAAGACACGCTTGCGATTCAAAGCCTGTTTGTCGAGAGGAACACACCCTCCCCTCCTCAACAATGCACTGCAGGGGACCGGCCCTCCGTCCAGCGCCGAAACAATTGACCGATTAATCAAGTTGTGTGTGGACGGGAAGTTAACTTGCGACAGTTATGAGAAGAGATCAATTACAGTTGTTTGATTGAGCAAAAGGGCAAAGTGTTCTGTGATGGACAAAGCTCAAATGTGAACGTGTACAGCTTTTAAAACAATTCATTAATCAGAGACGTTGCACTGCCTGTAATGGTGAATAAAAGAGGCCCTTAATTGGTCATAACAGGCACGCCTCACCTGGGAGTTGTACTTTGTTTTTATTATGTGCAGAACGCTGGTTCTGTTCTATAATATATGTATAACTACTTAAACCACACAGTTGTGTAGGTGGATCATTCTCCATCTGAATGTGACCTTTGAACTTTTAGGTGTGTGAGAGAGAGAGAGAGAGTAATAATATGCATACAGCTGTTCTCTGTGGTTAAAGATGAATCCTCCAGTTGCATTTTGCACTTCACGCAAACAAGAAAGCACATGTAAATGGACTGTTTTATTTCTAACATCAAAAATGTTTTCTGTCTCTGACATTCTGGTTGGCCGGGAAATGCACATTACCAAACCTAATTACAAAGTTCAAAAGTTTGTCTGGCTTCTGGAGGCCGTCTGTGTTCTTTCTTCCAACGACCTACAAATCAGGAACACGTAATACAATTAGTTCATCTCCCAGGAAGGGATTCAACATAATAATGCATTTCAAACAGTTTCAACGGTTCATCGTATTTCCATTTGCATTGACAAAAAATGGGTTTCACCTTTTTAAGCTAATCGAATGGATCAGGCCGCCTTCCCTTCTGAAAAATGATATTTTTATCTGTCGTATATAAAGCCAATTTACCATTGAAAACCAATATCATTTTGGTGAACTTATGTAAGTCACACAGCTCGTATGAGCAACCAACGGATGAGCCAATGGGAGGGATGGAGTGATAAGGGAGGAGATGGGTGAAGGATGGAGTGATCCAGAGGAGATGGGTGAGGGCATCCCTCACCCATCTCCTCTGGATCACTCCATACAGAGGAGATGGTGAGGGATGGAGTGATACAGAAGAGATGGGTGAGGGATGGAGTGATACAGAGGAGATGGTGAGGGATGGAGTGATACAGAGGAGATGGCTGAAGGATGGAGTGGTGCATAGTAGATGGCGAGGGATGGAGTGATACAGAGGAGATGGAGTGATGCATAGGAGATGGTGAGGGATGGAGGGATACAGAGGAGATGGCTGAAGGATGGAGTGATGCATAGGAGATGGCTGAAGGATGGAGTGATGCATAGGAGATGGCTGAAGGATGGAGTGATGCATAGGAGATGGCGAGGGATGGAGTGATATGGGAGGAGATGGGTGAGGGATGGCGTGATACGGGAGGAGATGAGTGAGGGATGGAATGATAGAGCGGAGATGGGTGAAGGATGGAGTGATACAGAGGAGAGGGGTGAGGGATGAAGTGATGCATAGGAGATGGCTGAAGGATGGAGTGATGCATAGGAGATGGCTGAAGGATGGAGTGATGCATAGGAGATGGCGAGGGATGGAGTGATATGGGAGGAGATGGGTGAGGGATGGCGTGATACGGGAGGAGATGAGTGAGGGATGGAATGATAGAGCGGAGATGGGTGAAGGATGGAGTGATACAGAGGAGAGGGGTGAGGGATGAAGTGATACGGGAGGAGATGGGTGAAGGATGGAGTGATACAGAGGAGAGGGGTGAGGGATGGCGTGATACGGGAGGAGATGAGTGAGGGATGGAATGATAGAGCGGAGATGGGTGAAGGAAGGAGTGATACAGAGGAGATGGAGTGATACAGAGATGGGTGAGTGTCCTGACACCTCTGGAGTCTCACCACAGCCGTGCGATGAGAATGTGTTTTGACAGACGCAGGCAGTGTGGGAGGTGTTTTTTCCTCTTGTGTGTGTGTGCGTGCATGTGTGTGTTAGATGCAAATGCTTGTTTGCGTATCCACTGCAGTTATTTTAAACTGACATCATCATTGTCACCATTAACAAGATGTTGTAATTTCATAAACTAGTTAAACATGTTATTTTTTTCACAATCTACCACAGTCACAAGAGACATTTTTAATAAAGTACTAACAGCGATATTAAATGTTGGAAACTAGTAAGCCAATATTAACACTGGGCCGACTCGTCATTTCGTCTCTACTTCAGACTAAAACGATGGCCGCTCAGGTGCTTCAGGACGGAGCGTTTTAGTCAGCAAAGTGTTTTCCGTTAACTCTGTGATTGGACTCATTTTTGACCCTGCAGGATGTGAATGGATCACATGATGTATCTTGTATGTATAAGTATATATGTTTTGTTCCTGCTTTGTATCAAAGAACAAATGAGTCCAGTGATCAGGATTATCTGTTTGGCCTGAAGAAGTTGTTCAGGCGATATTATATGTAATGTATAATATGTATTCTTACATCTGGTCACAGATAAACAGAAAAATAAAATCACAAAGTGAGGCTGCCCCCGGTGGGAGTAAAAGTTGACACAACTTATGGCAAAGCCAAAAATATGAATTGCAAAAAATATAATATTAATATAAAATATTAAACTGGTGAGGGTTTAATCTCTTTAGGGATCCAGTATTGTGTCATCTGGGGGGCGGGGCATCAGATTATGTGCAATTATCCCAAATTCATTTATGGAAGCTGGGAAAGGGGGGGGACGTTGATGGGGCCCTCAGGAAAATAAGAGGGAGGGTCGGGGGGGTCTATGGGACTTAAACAGGCATCTGCCACAAGTCTTGATAGCAGACCAACACTCCGGTTTCGTCAATGCTCTAATTATGCAGACTAATCCCACAAAGACAATACGTGCTCTGTGGCCATGGAGAGCAGAGGACAAAGGACATCCATGTTCAAATTCATCGCAGAGGGACTTCTCACTGCAGTTTAAATGAGGTTTTCTGGATCTATTACTTATGGCAATGGTTCTCTCTTATAAGCCGTGCATGATTAAAACCAATCACTGGAATATAATCAGCAAATTGAATGAATGGTTAATTCCTTAAGGTGCCATGACCATGACCTGAACTGTGTCAATGGCACCGTTTCAAAATGTCTTGTGGAACGTGTCTTTGCCGGTGTTGCACTCATTCTCGCTCCGAGTTCACTCTGTTCTGAGGAGTTGTGCTAAACAAAAGTCACTTTGACTCATAAGCAGCTTATCTGAGTTTTGGCCGCCTCAGACATTTCACGAGATGATTTGCCTGCACAGGAGGTGAAAATAATTTAACTTCTGTTAAATTCTTTATGCTTCATGTGCTGGCCAAAGATAATAATAAAAACGCTGTGGTGGCTTTGACGTAGAAAAAGCGCAGAGTATTTTGAATGTGTTTTGGGATACGAATGCTTTTAAAGGAGCCTCAGGAGTCAAATATCTTATTTAAGAAAATAAGAGAAACAACTGGACGAAATTCTTGGGAATTTTGGTAAAGTGTTATCAAAAAGAGTTGGATCACTGCCCGTCCGGACTTCAGAGCAGGACAAAAATCAGCTGTAGATGCTCAACTGCTTCACCATGTCCTCAGTGGCAGGCGTGTGTGTGTGTGTGTGTGTGTGTGTGTGTGTGTGTGCGCGCGTGTGTGTGTGTTTTTGTAGGGTGGGCTTTGTTCGTATGACCTAGTTAAGCTGGTTACTTTGTGCTCCCTCTCTGATCATAATAGAACGCACACAGACACACACTCACTCACTCGCTGAGGACCGTTTTATACGGAAGGAACAGCGATGTCGGAGTAACTTTCTTTAGTTTAGTTTTTGACCCGCCTCCTTTGTATCGCGGTGGAGGCTTTTTGTAAATGGATTTTCTTGGAATCCCATCGACTTGGACCCTTTAAATGGCTCAATGTAGTTTTGTTGGAAAGAAGACCAGATTCAGATGTTCATCACGCTGACTCCGGCAGCGCAACATCCACTCACAATGTGTGTCAGGTTGTTATTATTATTATTATTATTATGGGTGGTCTGCTGGCCCGTCTGGATCTGATTAACATACCTATTACTAGGGCCGAGGTACTCGTTATTGTGGTGCTGTTTTTAACAAATCAAAAATTCACATTTTAGAGCATCAACATAGACTCATTATAGTGCTAAACGTGCTTTGTGTCTTTTTCGGAGCCGTGACGGCTCGATGGGCGAAGTTCTAGGAACTCTCGACTCCGGCATTAAAAGTCAGCCGAGTGGAAAACAAACTGGATTCGTGCTGGAATATAATTCTCCCCCCCCTGAGTTCATC
Source organism: Gasterosteus aculeatus (assembly GCF_964276395.1). Classification (NCBI taxonomy): domain Eukaryota; kingdom Metazoa; phylum Chordata; class Actinopteri; order Perciformes; family Gasterosteidae; genus Gasterosteus; species Gasterosteus aculeatus. The sequence goes on along the minus strand of NC_135693.1, from coordinate 17,400,657 downwards.
GGCACCTTTTGGCCGGGGGCCAGACAGGGTTTGATCTTTTATTTAAAAACGCGTTTGATCGCGCAGGCGGACCGCTGACCTCTCTGACAGCATCTGCGTGCCTCACCGGCGGCCGCGTTACTAACACATTTGTTGCATCTGTGTCTGTGATTGTGTTGTTTCAGGTGTCGTGTAGTGCTGAAGAAGACCGAGTGAACCATGGCACAGTTCCCCACCACATTCACCGGTCAGTATCTGCGTCACGGGAACAAAAGAAGGCTTCTAACCTCGGCCCGAGTTGGTATTTTGACAGTCGAGTAGAAAAGGGCGAGACGGCAGCACGTCGCTCCTTTTAATCAGCGATGTGAAGTCACATGACAACAAAAGAAGGACGATGCTCGCTTAGATGTCTCGTATGAAGACGTAGCAGCTGTCAAAAGGACTAACAGATGGACACAAAGACAGACAGTTTTTGTCACTGTTGGGTAGAACTTGATTGTCCTCTTGACGTCCTGCTGGATGAGGACCAGCCACTCAAACCATGAGGGGACAAAATGTGATCAACATAAATAAGATTATTTATTCTTTTTTTTATTTATTAGATATTTTCTCTTCAGAAGCATTTGGGCAGAACGAGTCAGCAAGAATAATCTTGTTAACCAGCAGAGGGACTAAACACACAATACTGTTTCTGTCAGCCGCAACTCTTCATGCATTTAGAATGAATGGGTTCACCTCAGCTTTAAACTGCCAGTAGAAGATACAGGATGCAGTCGCAGCTCAAGGGAACCTCTGATGTGGAATCTCATCTGATCTTTAGTTTACATGGAAACTGGTGGATTAAGCGGATCTGGGAGGCAGAAAGACTTGCTTATTATTTATTAAAGCCAGGGCATCGCCCCCACGTTGGGCGTGTCACACGTTGAAGTGAATCAGAGGGCTCCTCTAGATGAAAAGGCCTCCTAGTCACTCACCCCTTCAGCCTCTTGCTCATCTACTAGGAATCTTCTAAGAGGAATTGGAACTCTACGACTAACACATTCCCCTCATGCCGGTCCTTTCTCCCTCTGTTTGTGTCTGTCGTTGTGTATGGTGTCTAATGTGTGTGTGTTTCTTTGTGGGTGCGGTCCAGATGCGTTCCTGATCTCAGTGGATGAGAGAGCCAAACATGATCAGCAGTTTCTCAGCCTGTCTCCGACTCCCGGCGGTTACATCACAGGTAGCCGTCTCTCTCTCGCTCTCTCTTTATCGCACCCACACACATCACACACACACACACACACACACACACACACACACTGATAGTGTGAGGTGAGATGGGGACATGAACAAGGTCCTGGATGTGTGTTAAAAAAAATCATAAATCAGAATCTGAAAACAAGAAGACAAACGATCCCCCTCGTCTGGGTTTATTCGACCGTGTGATCAGCATCCGATTTCTCAATCGATCTACTAATTGTTTGTTCCAACGGAGACTGAAACTATGTGATTGTTGTTTTGTCTGGCGTTTTATTAACCGGCTGATCTAATGGCCTCGTTTGGCTCAGAGTGCGATCAGGAAGCGCATTCATGTGTCCACATGATCTAAAGTCCCCCTTCGTTTTGATCCCACATCCTGTTTCTCTTGGTCCGTCAAGGCGACCAAGCCAGGAACTTCTTCCTTCAATCGGGTCTGCCGCCTCCCGTCCTGGCCCAGATCTGGTGAGTCCTGTCCCTCACAGTCAATGTCAATTAACTTATTGCTGTATTTTTTCCGTCGCAGTGGTTCCTGCCTTTCAACGTTTTCTCCGTTTCAGGGCTCTGGCCGACATGAACAGCGACGGCCGTATGGACATCCACGAGTTCTCCATCGCCATGAAACTCATCAAGCTGAAACTCCAGGGTCACCCTCTGCCCCCCGCGCTTCCTCCCAGTATGAAACAACCGCAGCTGACTTTACCCCCACAGGGCGGCTTTGGTGAGACTGTTTTAGATTTTTCTCTCAGCTGTTTGAAGGAATAACAGAGATGGAATCGTTTGTTTCATGTGACAACTGCTTATCTGCGTCGTGGTAAAACGAACACGCTGCAGGTGTGTGTGTGTGTAGAGGACGACGTGGCTCCTCCTTCTCCAGACGCTCGCTAACTCCGTCTCGCAGTCTGCGGTCACAGTAGAGGGTCATGGTTCTCCCCCCTCCAATAATAATAATAATGCAATGTGTTCTCTGTCCTTCTCCAGGGATGCCCCCCATGCCCTCCATGCCCACCATCTCAGCCCCCCTGTCGGCCGTGCCTGCACTCCCCCTCCCGCCCCTCCCCGTCGGAGTGTCCCCCCCGCTCGGCTCGTCCGCCCTCCCTCCGCTCCCTCCGCCCATTGCCAACGGAGCCCCTCCCACAGGCATGATGGCGCCCACCTCGGGCTTCCCCCACCCAGGTAACGCACTGCGACGGCGTGTTTTTATGCTGCTTCTGTGGATCAGTGAGGGCTTGGCCTTTGTCATTTTTAAGCTTAATAAACATGAGTGCTGGATAGTTTATCGTGGGGAAAGAGGTGCAATAGAAGGACGCTCGAGGTACCAACCTGAAAGAAAGGGATGAACTGAGAATGAGATGGGCGTTCGATAGCATCTCCTCTCCTGGTTCTCCAGTCAGGCGACACGACGGATTGCTCTAAACGGCCCGTAGGTTTGATGGATTGATGACAGGCTGCCATCATTTTTAAAGAATTATCAAATGAACAGGTGACATGATCCATACGCAGGGTATTAAAAGTGAAATAAACGTAGACGTGCACATGAAGATGGAGCTTTGACCCTCCCGAGCGCTGCTTCTAACAAGCTCCTTTTTCCAATTAACCCGAACTCCCGCAAGCGAGGCCTCACCAGAGAGGGATGAATTTAATCATCATGTCATGTGCGCTACATTTTAGATCGGGAGAGAAAGCACCTGGATGCTGAGAGAATCCGCAGGGAGCCGAGAGAAGGAGTTAAAATATGTGCATGTACAGAGGAGCACAATCACAAGCTTGAAAAGAGCAGAACAAATGGGTTTGGAGTAGATTATATATAATGAGGACATTTTTTTAAAAGTGGCAAATGAGCCTGCTAAATATTAATGTGAGAGATGAGTCGTGCCTCTCCGGCTCTCGCTCAGCAAAGTTAAATTTAAATAGGCTGTTCATGCTTTGGGCAGAAAAGTTTGAAGAGCGTGCAGGTGTGGTTCCAAAGTATTCGGCACGACAGGAAGTCAAAGGGGACCGGAGCCAATTGTATGATATTATTATCGCTCTTATTATAAAGCAAATACTGGCTGTCCAATGATCAATCAAAATATTAAACCATGCACTGAACTTTTAGTTGAAATCAATTAATTGATAACTAATTGTTTGAAGTGAACTAAGTTGTTCCGTTCTCCGTCCCTCTCAGCCGCCTCCGTCAACAAGTCCTCGTCCTTTAATCGCTCCAGTGCCAAGTTGCAGAAGGGGACGTCCGTGGACGTCACGAGGTAGGCCGCGTTATCGGAGACCTTCACAGCATTTGGCCTCGTAAATTAAAACTAAAAATTTTTATATATATTTTACTCTCCCGATAGTTTTTTGGGCCTTTTAGCAGGGAGAATCTAAAGAGTACTGTGAATGTGGATAGTAGATGGCATGTGTCTGTTTTTCTCTCCTGAACTCTATCTTCTGTTGCTCGTCAGCGTTCAGCCGCCCTGTGATTGGGCGGTTCCTCAGTCCTCTAGGCTCAAGTACAGGCAGCTTTTTAACTCCCACGACAAGATGATGAGTGGACACCTAACGGGTACACACACACACACACACACACACACACAGACACACACTCTGACATTGTTTGCGATGGTATCCTTCTCATTTCCCGGACGAGTAGATGTGTTTGGTGACTCTCTTTCTCTCTCAGGTCCCCAGGCTCGTACCATCCTGATGCAGTCGAGTCTCCCTCAGGGCCAGCTGGCCACCATATGGTCAGCACAGTGAACGCTTTCACAAAACAGGAGTTTTTTGAGACATTTGTCCTTGAAGCGTTTCATTTTTTTTTTTTTCCTTTAGGAGCCTCTCCGATATCGACCAGGATGGGAAGCTAACAGCGGAGGAGTTTATCTTAGCCATGCACCTCATAGATATGGCTATGTCCGGTCTCCCGCTGCCCCCTGTGCTACCACCAGATTACCTCCCCCCCACATTCAGGTTGCTGCCGCCACACGATTTTACGAACATATTATGAACGTGTTTTTTAAATTTAGTTTAATCAGGTGAATTCTGAAAAGTGTGTTGATAAGTTGTGTATGGTGTTGAAGGCGCGTGCGGAGCGACAGTGTTCAGTCGGACCAGAAGAGCGTGCAGGAGGAGGCGGCGGAGGAGGAGGCGGAGAGCAGCCAGGACAAGAGACTGCCAGGTGATTGGCCCGCGCTGGTCAAAGTGGAACAATGTTTCCTTCATGCTTCGATTTTTGACGAACAAACAACCTGCAAACATTTTTCAGGGAAACTTGTTTGAAAAAAATATTTGTTGTTTAACTTCATACTCGCTCCCTCTGCGTGTTCTCAGTGACGTTTGAGGACAAGAAGAGGGAGAACTTTGAGCGCGGGAACCTGGAGCTGGAGAAGAGGCGGCAGGCTCTTCAGGAGCTGCAGAGGAAGGAGCAGGAGAGGCTGGCAGCGCTGGAGAGAGAGGAGCAAGAGAGAAAGGTGGACTTATTTCCACACTCTAGTCCTTCAAAACCTGAAATCGGCCGCGGCGGATCGCTTGCGTTATAAAATAGTTGCATCTATAACGGCAACAGTGCTTTCATGGCATGAGCCGCGGTGTCCCGCGCCATTGAAATGCGCCGCGTGACCTGTGACAAATAATAAAGTTGTTTGTTCCGCCGGCTCATTTTTGTTGTGTGTGTTTTTTGTTTTTGTTCAGGAGCGCGAGCGTCTGGAGCAGGAGAGGAGGCGACAGCACGAGTTGGAGAAGCAACTGGAGAGACAGAGAGAGCTGGAGAGGCAGCGGGAGGAGGAGAGACGCAAAGAGATAGAGAGGAGAGAGGTACGATTACCGGGTCTCTGCATTCTGAGAGTTGTGCTCGAGTTGGCGATTAACTGCCGCTGCCCCGTAATCACGTCCGACTTCAGGACCCTCTGCCGCCCCCGTTAAGCCGCCGCTCTCAGAGTAAAGAGCTGGATTTACACTCGTTACGGCTTGTTGCGTACAACAAAACGTCAAGTGAATGTGATTGAGATGTTGTTTCCAACCTCGTGCGTGTTTTTGTGTGTCCGTCCAGGCTGCTAAGCGTGAATTGGAGCGTCAGCGTCAGTTGGAGTGGGAGCGTCAACGCCGCCAGGAGCTTCTGACTCAAAGGAACCGAGAGCAGGAGAGCATCGTGCTGCTCAAAGCCCGGAAGAAGACCCTGGAGTTCGAACTGGAGGCTCTGGTAATCCAACATTACGCAGGCCCCGTAGACAAGGCGCCGCTAGCTTGACACGACCACTGTGAGCTAACAGCGCTAACTGACCGTACAGAGTGTTGATTGGTGGGACAATGACGGTCTTAGAAGGTGTCTTCAAAGATAAGCCAAAAGCAATCTGCTGATGCCGACAGATCGGAACTGGTGTCAATAAATTGTGTCCGTGACCCGACACTTTGCACGCCCTGCAGAAACGTAATATCATATTCCTCCCCGTCCTGCAGAATGATAAGAAGAGCCAGCTGGAGGGCAAACTAAAGGACGTTCGCTTTCGTCTGTCGGCTCAGCGGAGAGAGGTTGAGCAGACCAACCTGACCAGGGAAACGCGCATCGCTGAGATCACACTGCTGCAGCAGCAGCTGCAGGTACGCGAGAGCAACGGGTTCTGTAGGAACTGTAGCAGTTGTCTATATATATCAAGGATATTTAATAAAAAGAATAAAACCTATTTGTCTACAGGACTCCCAGCAATGGTTGGGGAGGCTAATTCCCGATAAACAGAGTCTCAACGAGGAGCTGCAACAGGTTCAACAGAACAGTCTGCATCGTGAGTATCACACAACTTAAACGTACGCTCGTATGTAAATGTCACACGTGCATGTTCTCCCCTCGGATTAGATTCATAAACACATAAATGTCACGTAGAGCGGAGCGGGGTACTATTTTCTCTTCTTAGCCTTTTGCGGGTTAACTGAGTGTCCGTAGCTAACTGCGCTGTGTGCGGTCAGGCGACAGCCTGTCGTCCCTGCAGAAGGCCGTGGAGCAGAAGGAGAGCAGCAGACAGCAGCTCCGAGAGCAGCTCGATGCGGTGGAGAGAGAGACGAGGGCCAAGCTGCTGGAGATCGACGCTTTCAACACCCAGCTGAAGGTGAGCGGCTCGGCGCCCGACGGGTTAATAGGTCGGGTCTGTGCCGGTTATAGAGGCAACTACGCCACTGGCAGTCTGCTGGTGCTGCAGTGCACTGGTTAACGTACATACAAGATTTCATTAAACAGCAGATCAAGAGTCAGAATGATCGGGGGAAAAAGAAGTTACCCAACAATTCACGAACAGTACAAGAAAAAGCTTTAAAAAGTTTCCTACTGGTGTTTTAGTTGCCCTCTTGTATGTTTTTTAAAGTAAAGCTCAAAATCAAACGTAATCTGATAAAGCTTTCACACACGCAACACTTTGTTACAACATATCCTCAGTTTGATGCACAGTAGCGTTTTTATTCGTTTGATTTATTTATTCGATTAAATACATCAAATGTCTGGCTAACGCGCTGATATTTTCTGTTAAAAGCCTTGGTGTTGTGACTGTAGCTTTAAACCCCGTCTTGTCCCGTCCTTCGTAATCCCGTCCTCACACCAGCTAACATAATCCCAATGTTCATGTTCGCTGATCATCTGAACGTGGCGACGGTATCCCTGGTTGTTTGTGTTGGCGCGTTGCTATGCGGTTGCTTTGTGGATTAATGCTGATCGCTGTGCTTGTGGAGAGAGCCGGACGCACGCAGGAGCTTTCGTCAACAGTTTACTAGAGAGAGGAAGATGGAGGGATTTTCGTACTTTTAAAGATGCGATATGTAAGATCAGCGCAACGTTTATTTATTATAATGGTGCAAAGTCTCCGTGTCCGCTCTAGGACAAAGACGTATAGCTTCCCCGAGGACTTGTTGTTGAATAGTGTTGAAAGTAAAAGGTCAATGAATATTACATATTTATTACGTCCAAAGGTGTTTTGGTTTTGCCTTTCCTTGATGTTATTTTGCAGTTTGCTTTATGTCTTTAGGTTTTACAGACCGTATTTGAGGTGCTTACCCCGATTACACATTGTACCTTTGTGTTGAAGCTTGGTGTGTTTATGTTTCCTAAAGCACCTTTTGTCATTTTCTCTTTCACCGGCACCGGAATCAGTCCTTTGGTCCGGAAAGCCGAAACAACCCAGAACACAATAAATAGATTTTCTAATGGTTAATCTAATAAAGTTTGTACTCAGTCTCTTTCACTGTAATGAACACAATGAGCCAGAATGAACAAAACCAGCGGAGTTGGATCCCGGTTGATTCTTTACAAAACAGAGTCCGCCGAGATGTGAACTTTTGACCGTCCACCTTCCTCTCCCCAAAATCCCACACTGCCTCCTCTGTCCTCCTCACCTGCTGCGACTCTCCGATGCTCATTCTGTTTTCCTGATTCAAGCCGCTCTCCTGCTCCCTGTCTCCTTCCCACCTCTTCACTCTGTGTTTCTGCACCTCTTGTTTCTTTTCCAAATCATACTCCTTGTGTGAATCAACGTAACAAACCCTTCCTTCTATATTTTTTCTTTTATTTATCTCCCACACTGGCCTTTTGCTCCTTTGCCCATGCCAGTCTCTGTGTGAGTTCTATGGCAACCACTGTGCCAGGATAGAAGCCCTGCAACGCCAGCTTCAGGAAGAGCAGAGAGGGAGACAGGTAGAGCACACTGCCGCTGCTGGACCGGGGTGGTACTGCAGCCGAGATTCACTCTGCAATGGGAAAAATAATCCTGTGACCAACGCACCGCCTCTAATGGCCGACCGGGAGCATGGAGCAGTTTTGTCTTTCCTTTTGCATTTGGATTTGAGCCGCACTACCAGACTACTTCAGAAACAAGTGAAACATAATACACCCTGTCGTCGGACTACTAACTTGCGCGCTTCAAGAGTTTAAGTAACTTTTGGAGGCTTTTGCAAACCTTCCACGCCTACAAACCAGCCTTTTAAAACATCAGGTTTCCTGTTTTTTCACATTTTGTGCACCTGTCAGGCAGCCAGATGTATTTCAGCTGGTCGAAGCTCGACTGTAGTAGTTTGATCAGTGCAAAGCACTCAGATCCTCAAGTATTGATCCTGATGGCCTGTTCATTCTCAGCTCGCTAGTCAGTCACCGCTGACAGGGAGACATTATAGGAGGAAATAAATGCATTGTTAGCTAAACTATTGACTTACATATAATAGGATAAAAAAAACATATTCATTAATGAGAATACTTTTCGTCTGTAGTGGGGAGTAAAATGTAATTGTGTCGGTCTCCTTACCAGCTTAAAAACCTGCTAACACTCCCTGAACTATTATATCCTATTGAAGTCTGTGAAAGAATCCTAACCAGCCCTGTTGCACTCAAGTGGGAGTGTTTTTCAACACTGAGTCACTAGAGACTCTCCTTCCTTGAGTCTTTTGCGCTCTCCCTCCCTCCCTTTCTTCTACGCTAGTTTAATCCTCACTGAGAGAAAATCACCCGATACATGTCAGAGATTAAAATAATGATTCCTGTCAGTTTCTAAATCAATTAGAAACCTTAAGCAAATAACACCATAAAATGTACGCTCTTGAATATTTGGTTCAACTAAAGTTGTCCATTGTCACCTGCTGTTGTGTGTGTGTGCTGTGTGTAGAATTGTCATGTACGAAGTTATTTCATGTTAGCTGAGATGGGATTATAAAAGGTACGCATAATACAGCTTCACTTCGTTATAAAGGGCCTCCCCTAGATCTCTCGTTCACTTCTCACTTTCTCTCTTTGAATCACCTTCTCTTTGCTTCATCTTTTCTTTCACCTTCTCATTTTTCGCTAGTCCCCTAAAATATTCTATCTTCTCTTACGGCTTCTTTCTTTTCTTAGCCCAGCTAGCGTTAGCTCACCAATTGGCCAGCTGACTTTGGCCCTGTTGTTAGCGCTTTGTCGTGCTAAGCTAACAGGCTGGATAGGTTAGCAGGTGCCCTAGATGAGGTGATTTAATACTACTACATTAGCGCTGCGCTGTTAACTCCTAACTGGAATCAGAGTATGGTAAAGTGGTCTTTATTTGGATGAATCTGTCATCTGTCTAATCTGTGATTGTTTGCATGCCCTGTCGTCCCCCACTTCCTGTTTCAGATTGATTGGGCATTCTCTCTCTTCAGGGTTGCTTGTTTCTGAAGCTTTCTTTGTGCTGGTGAAACAGGACAGCTGCCTTGTGTTGTTGTAGTAACAGAGTGTTCTAATGGCACAGCTGGTTGTCATGACTACCCAGAGCTTCCCCACTGCATCCCCTCCTCTGCGACCCCCCTCCCCGTTTACGACTTACATAATATTGCTTACTCCACAAACGCCTCCATTCAATCGTACTGCCCCTTGTGCAAGCTCCGCCCCCAACAACGTGGCCGCTGTGGGTCATTTTGAAACTCTTGATAAATGTTTGAGAAGTTTGTAATCACTGTGGTTCTTTGGTTAAAAAAAAACAAAAAGGTATCCACTTGAGAACAGAACAGAAATATACAGACGTTTGAGTAACAATGCAAATGCAATCTTTATTTGTTTACGCTGAGGTCTTGAGTAGTAAGACTCCCAGAGCTTTGTAATACACTAACTAATCCTACATGAATAATAAAGACATACTTTAAAGCATACTTTTATACAAACAAAGTATTTTATTTAGAGTTTAGTTTACAAAATTCAAAGATCCTGTCTGGTTTACTTGCTGGAATGAACGACACTTCCATCCACTATCTAGAAGACATGTGTGGTGCATGTTTGTATACATCCTCACCCGACTACTACATACTGCTGCCGCTGCTGTTGTTGTTGTTGACTGTTCGTGGTTTGTTGTCGGTGGTGACCCGTAGCAGCCCGCCCTCTGACCTCATTTCCTCCTTACCGCTGTTCCTTCCCGTATGTAATCGTGCCCTGCAGGAGCTGAGGGAGATCCACAGCCGGCAGCAGAGGCAGAAGCAGAGGGAGCTGGAGGGAGAGACGCACACACTGACGCACACACACCCTCACATGCACACTCCGATCGAGAGAAAGTCCGCCGAGCTGCAGCACAGCAGGTAAGAAGGAAAGGTGCTTGTGGACGTCTTGAGTGATAGAAACCATTTTTTACGTTTTTAAAAGTGAAGGTTTATCCGGTTAATTATTCCTCTGCCTCTCATCAGGTTGTCATCAGAGGAGGCCGTGTCCTGGAGGGACGAAGCTGCAAGCTCTGCCCCCAACGCCCCGAGCCCCCCCTCCATCTCTGCACCCCACGCCTGGCTAAACAGAGTGGCTCAGGAAGAGGAGGAGAGGAGAGGGACGGAAGAGGAGGAGGATGAGGAAGAGGGCCGGAAGGCTGCAGGATTGCCAGAAGAGAAGGAGGGCGAAGGGAGAGGCAAGAAGGAGGTGCATGAGAAACTGAGCAAGCTGTTCAGCCAGCCGGCCGACCCCTGGGGCTCGAAAGGTGAGTTCCGGGCCGCCGGGCCGTAGGAATGCATGAAACGGAGAAAAGATCCCCGGAAAAAGCCAGTTGTAAATGTACGCAGTAACACGTGACAACATTTCCGAAGAACTAGGCGCTCCAATCTGCAACGTCTGATTCTCTGGATGAGAAGTGAAAGGGTCTGTGTAAGGCCCTCGTCCAATGAGACCTCGGTGCTGAGCTTCGCCAGACATCCCCGGTAGTTTGGGGTTTTGGCGGCCCCCGTAGGCCGAACCCTCTTTGTTATAAAAGGACGTGGTACAGATCCCAACAAGTGGATATATTGAGTGTTGTTTATTTAGATTTAGCCCAGCAACAGACACTGATGGTTCTAGTCTGTGTTTATTAATGTTCACTTTCTCTGTTTATTTACAGGGGAGAAGACTCCAGTACCGGGTCTGTTTGACCACAAGTCTCCTGTACCGGGTCTGTTTGACCAAAAGTCTCCTGCACCGGGTCTGTTTGACCACAAGTCTCCTGCACCGGGTCTGTTTGACCACAAGTCTCCTGCACCCGGTTTGTTTGACCACAAGGCTCCTGCACCCGGTCTGTTCGACCAGAACGCTCCTGTTCCGGGTCTATTTGACCACAAGGCTCCTGTTCCGGGTCTGTTTGACCAGAAGACTCCGGTCAGCAGCTTCGACCAGCAGCAGCAGCCAGTGAAGGTGGTCTACTACAGGGCTCTGTATCCATTCGATGCCCGCAGCCACGACGAGATCAGCATCGCCCCCGGAGACGTTATTATGGTATGTACACGCACACGGATCTAGTGCACGTACACGCGCATCCTCCAGCCCTCCAGGTGTTGCAGACTGGGCGCGTAGGCATCTGCAATTTAATAAAATTTGTGTAAAATGACCAGAATAACACAATAACTTTGTGTTAGCGGTGCAACCAGCTTATTTAATGTTTTGTTGCGTGTTTGTGTGTGTTGGTTTTATTAAAGCCTGTAGTGTGTGTGTGTGTGTGTGTGTGTGTGTGTGTGTGTGTGTGTGTGTGTGTGTGTGTGTGTGTGTGTGTGTGTGTGTGTGTGTGTGTGTGTGTGTGTGTGTGTGAGAGAATGTATTAACTGTTTCTTCTCTCCTCTGCAACCTGAAGGTGAAGGGGGAATGGGTGAGTTTCTATCCCCCGCCCAGTTTTGTCCCTCCATCAATCACAAGCCAGCTTTCATTTGAGCTCCCGCTGTCATTGGTTCATCTCACGTCATCTCCACGTTCATTCAGTGAATGAACGTCGTTCGTGTCCTTAGCTTTTTTTTTTTTTTAATTAATTTTTTAACCAAATTTAGTTGTTTTCCATGTTTATGTGAAAAGCCTCGAACACTGTCGCTGTGAGTGTGAAGGTGTCATTTCACTTTTGTGCTGAATTACTTTTTTCCATCAAACGTGTGAGCACATCTCTGGATTTAAATTCTTTCCTTTGTGTGATTCTGTGTGTTTGGATTTATCTAAATCAACAAATTGATTGGTCAACAACATGTTATGTTGACGACTTGCCCTAAAGTAGAAAAAACGTTTCTTTGTATTGCCATCAATGCATCAAGGAAGAAACATCCACGTTTTAATGTTAGACAGACAGTTTACATTCAGATCTAAACATCTTTCAATTTGCAGTGAAGGGGAAAACCACAGGATTTATTTTGAGGTTTTACATAGAAGATAAGTCAAATAATTGATCAGTTTGATGGTTGGAAAGAAAAGATCTTAAGAGCCTGTTATGACTTTTATAGGATTATAGAAACAAGAGGCAGAACACAACGTGATCAGTTAATAGCAAGTTCCTGTGTGTCTCATTCTATTAGCCACCAATGAGGTTATTCTGCCACACACCTCCCTTGATTCCTTTCCTTGCCTCCTCCGCTCGCATCTCTGAGCGAGACGCAAGGAGAGAGAGAGAGAGAGGGGTCGATGCGACGGGCATTTAACGAACAACACCTGTTCTTGTAAATCGACAACAATACAAACACGACGCGGTGTACAGCTGCATCGGCCAGAGGAGCCGAGGAGGCGCAAATGAGAAGCGCCCCCCCCGTGAGTGTGGTCATGCTTCGGCAGTATCTTCACGCCGCTCCTCCGCCCCCCCCCCAGGTGGATGAATCCCAGACGGGGGAACCGGGTTGGCTGGGAGGAGAACTCAGGGGCCGGACCGGTTGGTTTCCAGCCAACTACGCCGAGCGGATACCGGACAGCGAAGCACCAATCAGCCTGCGCGCGACGGCCTCTGCCCCGCCCACTGCCGCCCAGCAGCCTATGACCACGCCTCCCCCGGCTCCCGGGCACGCCTCCTCCTCTTCCGCGACCTCTGCCAACAGCAACTGGGCCGACTTCAGCACCACGTGAGTCTTTCGTGAAGTGCATTTTTTTTTTTTTTTTGCCGACTCATTCCCGAAGGACCTCGCTGACATCCGGCTGGTCTGCGCGCTCATCTTTCCAGTTGGCCCTCCAGCACAGCCGGCCAATCGGAGAGCGAGGGATGGGACGCGTGGCCGACCTCTTCGACCAGTCAGAACCCCTCGCTCAGCGTTCCGTCGGCACAGCTGCGCCAACGCTCCGCCTTCACGCCCGCTACCATGACGACGGGCTCCTCCCCTTCCCCGGTGCTGGGCCAGGTAGGAAACGTGGCTTCAGGACTCACATCTGATACCGACTGATTTTATTCCCATTGTTGTTTTGTGTTTTTCAGGGGGAGAAGGTCGAGGGTCTTCAGGCCCAGGCTTTGTATCCTTGGAGAGCAAAAAAGGACAACCACCTGAACTTCAACAAAAATGAGGTACATGAGTTTGTACAGAATAGTGCAGCACCAGTGTGGACTAATCCAACCGCCACTCAAATCCTGCACACATATCACACAGCTAAGCTTGGCTGTGAATGCAAACCTTGAGGGGCGTTTGGTGAAGGCCTCACTGAAGGTATCATTGCTGTTGCAGATCATCACGGTGTTGGAGCAGCAGGACATGTGGTGGTTAGGTGAACTGCAGACCGGACAGAGAGGCTGGTTCCCCAAAAGTTACGTGAAGCTCATCTCTGCGACAATGACGCCACCGCCTGGTGCCGCTCCACGCATGAAAAACACTAGGTGGGTTTAAGTGGTGCCCATGTTGGATTAATAAAGCAACTATCTATAATATAAAATAAATATAATGTGTCCCGTGTAATGAATGCGTTTTCCTTTTCTAGTGAGCCTCCAGTATCAGAAAGCCCCCCCAACGGAAAACGGCCGTCCCCTTCCCCGACGAAACCCTCTGAGTCTGGAGAAGGTAACGCACGCAGACTCGTGGAAATGTGTATTCTTTAAACGTCGTGCGAGTTCTCGTCGTTGACTTTCTCCACGTGCTTGCGCGCAGAGTACGTGGCCATGTACACCTACGAGAGCAGCGAGCAGGGGGACCTGAGCTTCCAGCAAGGGGACGTCGTCGTGGTTACCAGGAAGGAAGGGGATTGGTGGACGGGCATGGTCGGGGGCAAGACCGGCGTCTTCCCCTCCAATTATGTCAAACCGCGGGACTTCGCCTCAGAGGTGGGCGCCGGCTCTGAGCACGTGAGCCAAACCAGAACGCCGGATGTGTCGTCTTTTTTTTTGTTGACAGTGAGGTAAATATTTGTGGTTGAAACTTTGTCTCCAGGCTTTAGGACCAGCGGGGAAGACGGGCAGCCTGGGAAAGAAACCGGGTGAGCTTTTCACTATGATGGACAATCTCTGCACTTACATGCTGCTTTCACATATCTAAATGAAGCTAAAAAGAACCTCCTTCGTCTTGTCCCTCCATCAGAGATCGCTCAGGTGATCGCCCCCTACAGCGCTACAGGCGCAGAGCAGCTGACGTTAGCTCCAGGACAGCTCATCCTCATCAGGAAAAAGAACCCAGGGGGCTGGTGGGAGGGCGAGCTCCAGGTGTGCAAGCACCACCACCATCACATATGCAGTTACATGTTTTGTCTGGAGTTAGTTAATAATGAAGTATTTAGATTACATATCAGTCCATGCCTATATTTACCTGCACGTCATATTTATAATGTGAATGTAAGGACGCGTTCTGTGCTCCGATTGGTCCAGGCTCGGGGGAAGAAGCGCCAGATCGGTTGGTTTCCGGCCAACTACGTGAAGCTGCTCAGTCCCAGCACCAGCAAGACGACGCCCACAGAGCCCACCCCTCCGAAACTGGCTCCGCCCGGCTCGGGTGCTCATACAGGTACCGAGCAAACACCATATCCCACGCAGTGTAGGGGGGGGGTACGTGCGGGTGTTTGTTGTTATGTCGGGGGAAATGTGTAGGAGCTCTTGAATCCCCAAAGCCAGAAACATTTTATTTTATCTTATTCCAACTTGTCCTTCTTTTCAAACCTTTTAAGTTTTAAAGTTGTCATACATAATATAGTCTGCACCTTATGACATTTAAATCCACCAATTTGGATGGAGATAAAAACCAGAACCAGCTATAGGTTATAAGATAAACCTGAATCTCCCCCCGTCTCCTCCCCCCTCCCCTCCACCTGAAGCCGTGTGTCAGGTGATCGGCATGTACGACTACGTGGCCCAGAACGACGACGAGCTGGCCTTCCAGAAGGGTCAGGTGATCACGGTGCTCAACAAGGACGACTGTGATTGGTGGAAGGGAGAGCTCAACGGGAGGGAGGGGCTGTTCCCCAGCAACTACGTCAAACTCACCACAGACACCGACCCGAGCACGCAGTGTGAGTAAACACACGCACAAACACACATGACCTCACACAGACAGACAGACGGACACAATACACTAAAATTATGATACTTCAAAGGATCAGAGTAACACTCACACACAATCACACTCCCCAGAGCCAAGTGTGGAGATGCTGTCTCTCTGTGTTTTAACCCCGGGTCGGCTTGACCTTTGACCTTTCACCTTGACACTCCTTTGGGCCTCCTTGATAACCTCCCAGTCATGCAACGCATCTGGGCAGTGCTTGCATGGTATGTATGTGCATGTGCGTGTGTGTGGGTGTGTGTGGGTGTGTGTGTGTGTGTGTGTGTGTGTTTGTGTGTATCTGCTTCAGTGTAAAAGTGTCTCCCCTCTTCCTGCATGTCTTCCTCCAACATGACCCAACATAGACGTAGAGCTCCTAGAGCTGAGCGACAGGAAAACATGGTTTTAGGTATCTGTTTTATACATCTCGTGAGCCAAAATGTGTATTTTCACCCAAGTGAAAACCATTAAAACACTCTCCGAGATTCTAATTCTAATTCTGCAAACACCACTATTTCGATGATATAATTACTGCCAATGGAATCATGTCATGGCAATTGGATTATAACAATCCACTGTTTTACCAAAATCAAAAGCTTATTATATATAAATATAAAATTTAGCAATTAAAAAAAATATATATCCATAACACACCTGGCTTCTCAGGTGGTGTGAGTTGGAGAAGTTTTTGTTTGATATATACAAAGAGTTCAATGTAAGGCACTGAAACACATAATGGATAAAAACACATCTTAAAAATATCAGTTTTATTTTATGAAAAGTCCTTTTCAGTTCAAATCTCTGCCTTTTTCATAATCCTGTAATATTCTTTTTATTTGTTTTAACCACACAGAATATTAGCCGATGCATCTTCATCATAGTGTTTGCCTCATGCATACAGTTAGGAATTACTACTAGTTGCTTGCTCTAACTCCTCTATTTCTATGCGGGCTTAGAGCACGCCTCCACACTCTCCGTCCTGCTGCACGCTCCACCCGCCCAGCGCCCGATTGGTTGTTGTTGTTGGTGTTTTGTTTAGTTGTTTTGGTTGATGTTGTTGTTGTCGTCCTCTCTCTAGGATCATATCATTACCCAGAACCCCCCTCTCCTCAAAGCCCTCAAAGAGACCCACTAGGCCACTCAACCAATGGGACAGCAGCAAGAGGTCACTTGACCCGGAAATGGCGACTCTCCACCAATAGAAGCCAGAGACAGACAGACTGTAACGCTAAAAAGAAAGAGAGCTCTGTCTGCGCTCGGCTGTGACTGAACTCTGTTTATCTGAGGCTCTGGCTCCAAACGGGGGGGGAGATCAATAGTCAGGGCTCCTCCCCTCCCTCCGACTTTCTTCTTCTCTTCTCCTCCCGTCGTTCTTCTTCTCCTCTTTCTGTTCTATCGGTCAGAAAGGAGATTTTAGCGAAGGGGTGGTGGGGGAGGAGAGGAAGAAAAAGGAGGAGGAGGGACAAAGACTGTTGAGCTCCTTTCTCCCAGATTGGACTGATGAACATGTTTTTGACTGGATCACAGTGACTGTACACACACACACACACACACACACACACACACACACACACATATATCCCCCCCACACACACACACACACACAGCCCTATTGTAGCGTGGTACAGTGGATAGTGGGTCATTTTGTGGCTTTATGGGAGATTCTGTCTCTAGAATCAGTAGTTTAGCTCATCCCGCTCCCTCCTGCTTCTTTAATCTTTTTTTAAATATTTCCTTAACCTCCCATTGGTTGGGCAGCTTCATTCACCTGTCAATCCAAAGCGCTGGCTCCCCCCTCTCCCCTCACTAACCACCCTCCCTCCCCACAGCTTCACAGAAAGACCCACTATCTCTTCTGGGAGGACAAGTCTCAATGTTAAAGACTCCCCTCCCCTCTTCACATCTCCTCTCCTCAATACCAAAGACTCCTCTTCCTCCTCTCCCCTTCGCCAAAATAAGGAGACGGAGAGGAGAGGACATGAGGCGGGGTTGAGACTCGTCCTGCGGGTGCTAAACGCTAAGTTTCAACCCGGGGTTGCGGCTCCCTTCTATGGTTTTCTAGTTAGCCTGCTTCTCCTCCTCTTTCTTTGCTAGAGAAGGAGGCATAGAAGGGAGTGAGCAGCTGGAATGGGAAACAGCCCCGTAGCTCAAGGCTGCTAATGGGAAGCCGTTAAGAGCTTAGCATACGAGCTAACCAAATTACACGCTCACACGTCAAATGCAACATGGTACAGAGAGTGTGCACGTGATCTCGCACACACACAGACACACACATACACAATCCCAGTGCTAATGTTTTTATCCGTTGTAGTTTAAAATTTTGAGTATGTATTAACTTTAACTGATCACTTTTATGTTCTGTTGTTGTTTTTGTTTACATGTTCATTGTTTTGTCTGTTGCTATGAGGATGAGATGCTGTCACAGTGTTGAGGGCGGGACCAGGTTGACGGACATTTACACAAACATACAAGACAGATTTGGTACTAAAAAGAAAATTGGTAGAATGTGAAAAAGAAAGAAAGAACTTGCCAACAGCGTCTTCAGATCTTTGAGTCATTCCAGAAAAAAGAATGTTTTGACATTTTGTGAAATGCAGTTATTTGCTTTCTTAGTGGGTGTTAAACGAGAAAATCAATACCACTTAAGTCTGACGCTTCAGCCAGGCCGGATTAGCTTAGCTTAGCTTACAAGCGGAGGCACTTGAGCACCGATAGCTTGGCTCAAAATATGAGGCAAACGGGCAACGTTTATTGGGAGCATTACATGTGTTAGCCTGTTTTAAAAAACTGGGAAGAGCCAGGTCAGCTGCTTCTAGTTGTATATGCTAAGCTAAGCTAATAGCCTTCTGGCTCTGACGTACAGACATGAGAGAGATATTGACCTTCACAAGAAACCCATCCAGCATGTTTCCTCAAATGATGAACTTTTCCTTTAAACAGCTCAGCTGTTTTTTAAGTTGTGGCTCAACTTCACAAACCAGTGATTTTTATTTTTTAAAGTAATTTGAGCTTTACCTCCTGTGCTTTTTCCAAACTGTGATGCACCTTCTTTTTAAGTGTTACTTCCACATTAAGAAAAAATTGATTGATTTTAAGTTTGCTTCCCATCTCCTACAAAAACCTTCCGTATGAAAACCCTTCATTTTCTTATTACAAAGGAACAATGAACACTAAACCTCGTCGGTTCTGTGTTGAGCGACAGCGGCTTTCAAATAACACGTAAACTGTACATTACCTGTTACCATGGCGACGCCCCACACGGTGCATTTTTAGCTTTCCCCACAGCAACAGATCAGTGTTGTACTGGTGGCCATATCAGATTTGTATTGTTTTTGTTTATCCAGATGACAGTATTGTGATTTATTTTAATGTTTACCCTTAGAAACAAAACAACAAATTATCAAACAACAAGCAATAGAGTTGTTCTTGTTATAACCTGCTTGGATCCCATTGGCTCCTCAAGTGTGTCAGTATTGTAGATGGAGGTCTCTGATTGACCGTTGGTTACTGGGACCGGAGGCCCGAATTGTGGGTTAAAACTCGGCTCATTTTGCGAGATAAAAAAACAAGATCTTAGTTTCCAGAGTCAGACGTAACCGACGGTGGAGACTTCCTCAGTGAGACGGAGGTATTTTAGTTTGGAACAGACCCACCGAGACCGGAGCCTCGCTGCACTGATCACGCCTGTTAATCCACGCTAACCCCCCACCTGCAGCCACCGCCGTCCCCCTCAGCATCACCCGTAAATCATTTTGGGGACTCGCTGTGCAGCAGGCAGAAGGACACTTTTAACATTTGTCTTTTACCATTTTTACCAGAACACAACACACACACAATGCGCAGTGCAGCAGGGCTCTGGTCTGTCTGTTAAACAAACAAAGGCATAAATCAGTATGATCTATAGTTAATCTAATGAATTATAACGGTTGACGCTTCATTATAATTATAAATAGCAGCTCTGGATTAACAGCCAAATGTAACCAGACTGCACTGTGTGTGTGTGTGTGTGTGTGTGTGTGTGCGTGTGCGCGTGCGCGTGGGGAGAGCGAGCGAAAACAAAGCACGAATGAGCAGTTTTTATGGAGGCGAGTGTTCAGAAGGAAACACAGAGGAACGTTTGGAAGAAACGGATACTTGAATGAGCGAATGAAATGTGCAGCAGAAACGTCCCGAGCTTTTATCGGTGGAGATCTGATGATTAAACGCTCTGAGACCGACTGCAGCCGACTGGCCTCGTTACTCTGTCACACACACACACACACACAGGCTTTTAAAGTACAAGGTGTCTTTCTTCTCACATTTGTTGATAACGTCTTTAATTTGGACGCTTAACAGTTCGTTACACAATC